>NC_056742.1:162609564-162914564 GCF_019279795.1 Protopterus annectens
CTCTTGGGATGGACAAGGGGTTGTATTGCAGTACTGGTAAATCTGTGATGGTGGGTATGTCAGAGTGTCGTCATGTGTTTCAGTGCATACAATATCCACAGTGGGGTGTGGGTGCTGGGTATACTGTCATTACACCATGGTACCCCCGGTAGATGTCCCATGTACCACTGTATGGTGACCACTGTCACCATCAACCATACAGGTAAGTGATAACACTATCCAGCCCAGTTATGCATGTGCTGTGTACAGCCTATCTATAAAACATTGGACAAACTGACAAGTTAGTTAGCACTGATAGGCCCAGGTCTCTCAAATGTGTGTCTGCCTGTTATGTGTTTGTTAATGTGTATATGATGGTATGTCACACTATGTATTGTCTATATACAACCATTACATCCCCCATTACCATACTGCACATGCCTGGGGATGTCCTACATGTAACATGTAACCTGGAACACACATCATCCTAAATGCTGTGTGATGTGTGCAATTAAAGCCACATACATTAGTAGCACTACATACCTAGGTAGGGGTCTAGTCCCAGTGTTGCCTAGTAAGAGTGTGTGTGTATGTTGAGGGATCTACTTCAGGTTTCTGAATATACATGTCCCAGGGGGTCATCTGTCCATGTGGCACAGGCAGTAACTGTTGTACAGACCTGTGACATGTGTTCAACTGTAACCAGAATATGGCACATACCCGTTGTGAGATATGACAGCAGACCACCCTCCTGCTGAAACATGTACACCTACAACACAAATGGATAACTTTATGGAAAACACAATCACTCAGTGTTACTAACAGCTATAATGCATCATGGCTGAACAGCAACACTACCTGACATGTAAGCATTAAACATTACTGCTGATAACATGTTACACAGCAGTACATTGCTACACTGTAGTATAGTCACCGTGTGCATCAGACTCATATTAGCCTGTCCCTGCATCAATGTTATGGATGACAGAGATGTGGTGCAGGTATCATCATATGCACAGGGTGTGTTGTTGGTTTGCCAGAGAACTAGGGTGGGCCATACATTTGTCACCGTGTGTGTGAGTGAGGGGTGTAAGTTGCTGATATGGGCATGGTGATGTGGTGTGTGGTATGGGGTTGCCCTAGGTGTGTTTGTATAGTGTGTGGGTATGCATGCACACAGTTCTGCCATGTGGCTGCCCTATACAGGTGTTTTTTGGACAGCTGCAGACCATACCTGGCAGGGTGTGCAGTTCACCACCTCCCACCATGGACACATGGAATGTGCATGCCAGGGGTTCCACGGGCACGTCCAGGTACAAGCCTCAATACGCTACTCTCCCCTGATGATGACATATGTCCACTGGAACCAGGTCCCTCCTGGGACTGGCCAGGCCCAACTGCACATGGCCTGCTGTGGTGTGGTGTGGACAGCGTCCCCCTGCAGTGCTGGGGCTGGTACTGCCACTACAGGAGAAGCTTGACTTCCTTGCACATCCATATTGACAGCCAGTTGCTGGTGTTTTGCTGGCCTACATCCATGCTGCTGTCACCCCACACCCACCACATGCTCTAGCATGGAAATCCTTGGTTGATGAGGCCCACCATCTCACCCAACCTTCTATCCATGACCTCTGTATAATCACGGAGGGCACCTGCAAGATCATGGATGTCACTTACAGATGAAAAAGCAGCCCTCTGTTGCCTCATACCCTGTCTGCTGTACAGTTCTATACATGCCTGCACCCCCATGACAGCCTGAAATATGCGTCTGGTGGTACCAGATGTGGCACTTCTGCTAGGGGCACCATGACCAGCGACCCATCCACGAGCACCCTGGTACATCTGCCTATGTGGTGCCCTGCCAGACATCTGGCTATGCCTGCTGTGTCCAGGCACAGCAGCCATAGATACCACACTGTCCTGTCCACTGCCACCAACCACCAACTGTCCTTCTGCTATGGCCACTGGTAATGGGGTACCTATAGGCACTGTGACTGTGTGCGGAGATAGGGTGGATAACAGAGGGATGTCAAACGATGGTGCATTTGCAGCCTCTGACAACCCCGCCTGTGCCTCAACACACCTATCATCATTTTCAGTGTCTGTATGGACATCAACATCAGATTGCATGCAGGAGGGACTGTGACCCATCTCACCACCTGTGAGGGGAAAACAAGAAATGCACTTTAAGACCTGTACGGCATTGCTTAACACTACACACATACACACACACATACATACATATACACGCACACACATATACACAGACACACACACACACACACACGCGCGCGCACACGCACACGCACATGCACACATGCACACACACACCTTGAAATTTCACCATAATACCTACCTTTCCCTGAGTTTACAGACTGTCCCAAGTTTATTCATGTATGTTCCCCATCTTGCATCACACTTGGAAACATACACTCATTAATACCAATCATTAACGTATCATTCTTCTAATTGCCTAGACAAGTGATCACAAAACATGACCTGTTACTCCATTACCTCTTTGACTTGATTGGAGTAGGTTTTACAAGGACTCACTGCTGTTATCCAGTGTTCACCCTAGGTATGTCCGAACATTGTGAGCATGGCCTCCATATGTTAGGGGCTACTACGGTCACTCAATAATGTCACACACTGGTCATACGTAACTAGTGTCATACGTAACTATTGCTCAGTAGATGCAAGATCTGTTGCTCAGTCAACTGATTATGTAGACAACAGTAATATATGGATACACTCCCTGGTGTTGTCTAGTAATTCCCCAATGCATCTGTAGTGCTGCATACATGGGTAGTCTTTCACTTTTCTGCTGATTGCAATTTTAACAGTATACCTGGTGTCTAGTTTCCCTCCCAATCCATGTTCCATGCTACAGACCTTATTATACTATCAGCTGTCCTGAGATTACATATCAGACAAGTATTCCTGGTGTCTTATGTGTCAGCCCATGTCCATGTACTGCATGATTCCAAAGGGAAGTACTGAAGTATGAGCAACCCCACAATCACATGTGCATAAATGGACACCCACCCAAACACACACACATGCAAACACACATCCTACATGCATCAACCCCCTCCACTCCACCAGATTGCACTTACAGACAAAATAACCCCCCCCCCACACACACACACCTACAGGTGAGGTTGCACAAAGATAGTACACACAGACATCTCATTACCCATCTGTCAACATGCATAACATATGGTACTCAACAGTATGCAGTGCAGCTATACTCAATCCATGCTAGCAACAGTATACATGTGTGTGATGCATGGGCTGTGTTTCTAGGTGATGCCTTTCTCCTGGAAAACACTGCACCCATGTACACAGTATTGCTGTGCACCTGTTTTGCACTCTGCCATGTACTGTGCGCCATACCTCACAGGTGTACACACCATTGCTGAATGTGTGTTACTGTGTCAGTTATGTCTGCTCTAATGCTCACAGCCCCTATGTGTTTGTCCGACACATACCTGGGATGATATGTGGACAGATGTCATTTGTGAATGCCTGATGTCTGATTTACAGATGTCATCATCAGCGGTGCATGTATGACCAATATGATACTATTACACTGACAACCGTCAAACCTTACCGTGCCTATGGGGAGTGTACACACCATTATTGATATGATGCTCTCTACCTTGATATGCCATGGGACCACATTACTGCATATGTTAACATTACATGAGCCTGATATGTGACATATGTTCTGTACAATCAAATGCAGTGTCTAACAAATGCATTAGTTGTGCTGATGCTGACTGAGATGCATACACTTTGTGGGTGCATATGTGTGCACGCCTTTATCATGATGGTTTGTTGCACCTACTGTTATGTGTACTACAGCAGTCACTATTCCTGGCAGGAGTTTACTAGCAAGGGGCATCTGCATTTGCCAGTATATGGTCAGTCTGCCCTACACATGTCCCCCAACTCTGCATGATTGCAAGGTCAACTCATGTGCACATCCCTTGGAGTTCACACACTGCCATCACTATTGCTGTGGAGTCAGGGTTACATCAGCTCCTGACCCTGACTATGTGCAGATACAGCCATTTGTAGCATCCTTTGGATCCCTGCTGCAATGCACTGGTGTATCAGGATGACACCCCCCACCCCATCTTCAGCCTTTTTGCAGACGCTTGTTAGCTATGGCCTACACATGTGTGCCAGTTTGCAGTGTCCCAAACACTGAACACCACATGTAACAGCCTAGTCCCAGCTAATGAATGGCAAACATACAGGTGTACACTGGCACCGGCATGGTACAGATGGGGATGGTGGGCCTGAGGTGGGGTGAGGCATTGATTGTACAGCACACGTATCTTACGTGATACTGTCTGTAGGTTTCCAATATGGTCATGGTACACAAGTACACAGTGCAATGCATGACTTTTGTTATGCATACACTACCTGTAAAGAGGCCTGGATGATGTTTCCTGTGATACAACTGTCACATCTGATTACCCTAACCCATAGGCCACACATTTGCAGAGTCCAGGCAATTGATGACATGGGTACTGCAAAGCCAGTACTTGTCAGACATTCCTGCAACCCCTTCAATGTTGTGGCATGCTACTAGGCAGCCCACATGACCAGTTTGCTACATGTGACATCATCTGTCTTGGAAGGCCATATGTTTATTTCCTACATCATTCCTTTCACATACATCCTTGCCACATAAATGACTGCCTGCACTGTTTGCCATGGTATATGCAATGGTGAGGTATGGCTACTTGTCCAGCTCATGGGTGCAACCTGTTGGGTATGAGGCCCACTCCATGTCATGTAAGATATGTGCAAGCCATGGCTGCCTTTGTTGCAGGTAAGTGTGCACATTTGATGGCAAAATGTCTTGGACAGCAGACCAATACTTGGTGTGACATTGGGAACGTGTACTTGCTAGAAGGTGCATTTCCATGACAAATGCATGCAGTCAGTACCTCAACAGCTGCTTACACTATATTTTATCTGGAGTGTGTACACACATATGCTTCCAGTGTTTGTGAAGGTATGTATTCCCCATATTTGCTGCCCTATTCTACGATTCCATATTACACACTCATTGCTCATGTTGGGACCACATTGCAGGTTTTAAGGGTTGTGGACCGCAATATTATGATATGCTGTATTGTAGATCTGTAACAGTTGCCATTGTAATACTGGTATATACACTGTTGTAGCACTGTATAAAGGTGATGTTTCACACATGTACCTATAGAAGGCCATTTTCCCACCATTATGTTCATCTCTGTGGACACATTTTGCAATGGCAGGATGTTAGTTATATTGCAGGAGTCTGGCATACCCTTCAGATACACTATCATGGTCACCACTGTGATGCAGTGCAGTTAACAGCAACAATACTTGAATATGTACGGCATGCATTATGGGTAGGTGTGTTAAATGTGCACATGGAATATAACATGACCAGTGTATTGGCAAGCCTGAACAAAAACCATACTCACCAGCTACAGGCTGCTGCCTTGGAGGTATACCAGAGGGACCTACATAAATGTGTGAGAGATGTGATGTCAGTGGCCACAGCTGTAACTTTGGTACAGGGTTGATGCAGCATTACAGCACATTAACAGTACAAGTCCACAATACTACAGCTTATGCACATCTGTTTATTACTACTATGCAGCAACAGACTATATATATATGTCATCTCACATATGTATGATCTACTTGGACAGATGTGGATGGATACACAACAGTGGTCTATTGATGTGCCCTGTGGCCTTACCTACACACTCCTCTGCCAGTATGTGGGTAGCACCCACCTCCACTATACTCTCCGCCAGTTGTGTGTGCAGGCGGGCAGGTGCCATGAGGCTGGCAAGGAGCTCCTCAACATGTGTCAGAGGGGATAGATGGCATGACCCCCCCCTGTTTCGAGGTGATCCCCACAGACTGCAGCAGCACACCAACGGGCATTGCAAAATACGTCACTGCAATGACGCCGCCAGACCTGCTCATAACTGCGGTTATGCAGGCCAACATCATTGACCCTGTGGACAAGATTGCTCCACAGGACAGTCCACTCCTGCTGCTTATGGGCTTTTCTGCCAAACGACACCTGGTAGTGCTGTACCAGGTGTGTAATGATGACCTCATTTTCAGCCGCTGAACAGACAAGTCAAACCCAGAGCTGTTGGACATGTTACACCTAAAGAAATCCCAATCCCTCCGAGCTACACGCTCTAGGAACCTAAACCTTGTCACCACAATAAACAAGACATGCTGGAGGGATAGATTCCTATCCCAGAGACTTGCTATACTCTGGAACAAGCTACCCATCTAGGTCAAGCAAAGTTCTTCATTAGCACTCTTCAAGAAAAATCTTGATGAGTGGATGGGAAATAGGAAATACACCCCGGGGATCACTTCTGTGTCTCTGCTGGACAGTGGCACAGGAAAATAACTTTCTTGGGTGGCATAAGCTATGGCACCTTGCTAGCTAGGCTTATGTAGGCCCTAGGGCCGATAGCCTAGTACCTACCTCTGAACCTATGAACCTATGAAGTAGTCTGCCATGCAACATCTTGCCTGAAAGACGTAAAGATGGAAACAGGTCTGAGCAACTCATACAACAAGGTTACCATAGTTCTTTATACACATCTCTGTCTCCCCCCCACCATATCTGCAACAACAATCTGATCACACAACTCAATAGGTATGGCTATAGCATACCTACCATTAGGACATATATTGTATTGTACCACACTTTGTGCTATGTGTTTGTAGCCATGTTCCCTGTGCAGACACTATCATTGCTGGCCTGTTACGGACAATGTCACCTGCATGCCATTGTAAGGGCCACTATGATTCCATATATGCACATGGTCTGTTTGCTATGTGATTGCTGCAGATCTGTTGTTTTGTGTTATTGGGGATATCTATGCATGCTGTTGGACATGATCCGGGAATGTGTGGACTATTACTACCCACATATGTTCTATAACAGTGACAGAATAGCATGTTTAGAGAACAGTTACCAACAGAACCACCTCTCCCACCTCATCTGGCCATGTTACCAGGCCACAACACATGTGGAACCCACCCTGGGGCCTCCTCATCTACTGGTTCTGCACTACCTTCAGTGGAACCCCCTCAGGGGATGATTCCCCCCACTGGGGGCACACATAGACATGATCCTGTCACCTGAGGTCAGGTCCAGGGTCTGGTGCTTACGGAGCTTCTCAGAGACTTCAGGGATGTGCTACAGCACCTTGAGGCCCTCAGTACACAATCACAGGGTCCACATGCTCCTCCTGCTCAGCCTCCAGCCCAGCCACCTTCAGGGCAATTAAGCTGATGTTGTGACAGGCAATGGGTGGGGGTCTTGTTCCCATTGTTTCCATGTGGGAGCTCATGGGGCTTCCACATCGCAGATGACACTCACCATCCAGGGTGTTTACCCACCACATGTGTCATATACCACTCCTGTAGGCTGTCTTGTCTACCTACCAACCCAACCCACCTCCACAAATATACCTGCTATCCTTCCCCAAATTCCCAATCCCACCTTCACAGACAAGGGTAATGTGGTCCCAACAAGGGGTTCACACATGACATAACTGCCCATGTTGCACACACTTACTGCTGCATATATAACTTTTCACCAAAGCACAAATAGCCGGACATAATTCCGCGAAAGTCCTTTTTACTGAAAAAGCACTTTCGCGGAAGTATGCCTGCAGCTAGAGGGAGCTGTGGGGGAATGACTGTTGCGGAGATCATACTATGGTGCAGATAAGGGAATATTCCCTTTTCCTCACTGTAGTGTGAGCTCGGAGTGAGAATATTAAAGGAGGTGGGGGTGGGAGACACAGGGGGGGGCTTGCCCCCCTGCATAAAATTAGATTGATTGTTTTTGGGGGGTTTTTTTAGCATACTTTAATGAAAGCGCTTTTCAGTGAAAGCGCTTTTGTTAAAGTGTGTTCAGTCATTGTGGATTCGGACTATTGAACTTTCATTCAATAGTCCTAGATCCATATATAGACATATATATATGTAGACATATATATCTATAGATGTATGCATATGTATGTATATATATATATATATATATATATATATATGGATAGATATTTATATATATATATATATATATATATATATATATATATATATATATATGTAAGGACTAAGACAGAATATATATGTGTGTGTGAATGAGATCAACAGCTCAGAGTAACAGCGAGTGTGGAAGAGAGGTGAAGAAGTGAGTACAGGCAGGAGGAGGAGTGGGTAGAGAAGAGTGTCAGGAGTGATTTGTGACAGACAAGTACCAGTAAGAGTGAAAAGGAAGGTCTACAAGAGGGTAGTGAGACCAGCTATGTTATATGGGTTGGAGACAGTGGCATTGACAAAAAGGCATGAGTCAGAGCTGGATGTAGCAGAGTTAAAGATGTTAAGATTTGCACTGGGTGTGATGAGGGTGAACAGGATTAGGAATAAGTATATTAGATGGTCAGCCCAGGTTGGACGGTTTGGAGACAAAGCCAGAGAGGTGAGATTAAATTGGTTTGGACATGTGCTGAGGAGGGATGTTCAGTATATTGTGAAAAGAATGCTAAGGATGAAGCTGCCAGGTAAGAGGAAAAGAGGAAGGCCTAAGTTAAGGTTTATGGATGTGGTGAGAGAAGACATGCAGGTGGTTGGTGTGATAGAGAAAGATGCAGAGGACAGGAAGAAATGGAAACAGATGATCTGCTGTGGCAACCCCTAATGGGAATAGCCGAAAGAAAATGAAGAAGATAAATATAGAGGTAAGCACTGTTAACTTCCGGTTATAGTTTCTTATATTGATTTAGCTTCTCAACTGCTTAACCTGTGCAGGCATTGCTTACCCCCACACAAGCAAGGTTAAACCTGCTTACTGCTGCTTAAAAGTGTTTACTCCTGCTTACCCCCGACCTAATTTCTTTAAAAGAAATGAAAAAGGGTTGATAGGAAAGTGGTGAAAAAGGGGCACAAAGAGGGAAAGACAGTAGGAAATATAGCTAGGGATGTGCAGGACGGATGTAGGGAAGGTCCATAGCTGCCCATTTCATCTACAGCAACAGCTGTGCATATACACTGATTTGGATGTAGATTCGGACACTCATACCCCTGAGAGAAGGGTGAGGACAACAATAATATGTTGTGAAGCTAATTAGATAAGATTACATGTGTCCAGTGGACATGTGTGGGAAATGGACAGCTATGTATGGGGTGAGATTTTTTTTTCGGGAACAGAGTATCCTTTTTTTTTTTTTTTCAGGTGAGAGTGGGATGTTGGGAAAGGATAGTAGGTATATTTGGGGAGGTATGTTGGGTAGGATAACAGATAAGACAGCATACAGGGGAGGTATATGACACATGTGGGGGTAAACACCTTGAATGGGGAGGGGTGTTTGGAAGTTGGAAGCCCATGACCCCCCCTAGTTGAAACAGTGGGACTGAGATTCCCACCCATGGGCAGTCATCACTACACATTCACGGCCCCGAAGGTGGTTGTGCTGAGGGCTGAGTAGGAGGGCCATGCTGACCCTCTAGTTGTGACTCGTGGGCATCAACTTGGCATAGCAGATCTCCAAACTCCCTTGCTCACTACACACCACGCCCCCGACCTGGCGACGGCTGACAGTGTCCTGTCCGCGCCCACTCCCAGGGGGAGTGAGGCCCATCCCTTGAGGCAGTTCCACCCGAAGGTGGTGCAGGACCAGTGGATGGTGAGGTCCCAGGGTGGGCCCCAGATATGCTGATGCCCAGTGCCTTGGCCAGATGAGGTGGGTCCACTGGGACCGGCCTTCACAAACATGCTATGGTGTTTCAATTTTACAACATATGTGAATTAGTAATAGTCAACAAATTCCAGGATTAGGTATAACAGCATGCATAGATGTTCCCATTAACCCAAACCACCAGATATGGAACAGTTGCATAGCAAACAGAACACATGCATATATGGAACCACAGTTGCCTTTACAACAGTATGCAGGTACATTGATGGCAGCATGCCACCAATGTGGGAGTATTTCAACATGGCACATGCATAGAAACAAATTTAAATATTTATCAAACAATAGGACATATGTCCCAACAGTAGATTTAATGGAGCACATACCGATTGAGTTGTGTATTTAGTTTATTGTTGCAGATATGGTGGGGGGAGAGAAAGATGTCAATTAACTAGTATATTCCTGTAGTTCTCATTACATTCCTAGTCAGTGCTGTGATCTGTACCTTACAGGTATTAGTACACTACCCTATGGCCTTAGTTTCGACAGTGGTATGGATGTAGACAACTATATACATGAACTGAGTTTTACCTGCAGTATACACCTCTTACCTGGTATACCTGTGGAGGTATTGTTTGTTAACACTACCTAACTGTTTCTACACATATTCCCAGATTCCAGGTTGATGTTATGCACATACCTTTCCATCTCTTATTGTACACCCTCTGGGCATGTCTTGACCAGAAGCAGGTGAACCAGGACATATTTTGACTATTGCCCTCTTAAACATTTGGTGAGTTGTACAATGACAGGTTTGTTTTCATTGACATTTCCCAAATACGTACAGGCCTGACAGTCAGTTATATGACATGAAATGCTGCCTACATGTCAGAGATTAGCACTCTGACATGCCAGGGGGACAGGGGAACAGCCAGCAGATATGGGCAGATTAAATGGACATTCTAGACAATTCTGTACACTTGTGGGGTAATATTCTGCATACAGCTTATTACCACTCCCAGGATTCGAACCATGGCTGTGTCTGCTAAAAATAAAACAGTGTCCATCACAGTTGAGTGTGCTATATAGATATTGCTGTGTATCTCTTCTCTGATTTCTGTCTATAAGTCTCACGTGGTTTTACAATCTGACCTTGTAATTACAACAAGATTTCCTAGACAGTTTTATTATGTAGCATGGTGTGGGTAACAGTGATGAGTAATACCTTATTATTCAGAGCAACTGCAACACTAACAATGCCATACAATACTAGAATAAACAGTACCAGTCCAGGATTTCAATATTTTATTTCTAGGCACAGTTTTCTTATCTGACAGACCTGTGGGAGCAATGTTTTTTAGCACTACCTGAATGTTGCCACACATATTACCAGATTCCACATTAGTATTATGCATATACATCTCACTCTGTTACTGCACACACTATGGTACAGCTTCACAACATGGGGGTGGAGATGGGACATACTTGGCTTATTACTCTCATAACATTTTGGGCAGTTGCTAGAGTGACAGGTTTGTTCTTATAGATGTCTGACAATCAGTTGTATTTCATTATTTGCTGCCTAAATGTCTGGGATCATCCCACTGATTTGCCAGGGGGAGAAGGTGACAGGCAACGGATATGGGCCAATTAACTCAACATTCTGGACATAGCTGTACAGTTGTGGGGTATGATTCTGCATACAGCTAAGTACCACTCCCAGGATTCAAACCATGGCTGTGTGTGCTAAAAACACAACAGTTCACGTCTCAGTTGAGTGTGCCATTTACATTATGTTGGCTACCTTTTCAGTGTTTTCTGTCTAAGTCTCTCTCAGTTGTACAATATGATCTCTTGTGATTACAACAGTCATCTACAGACATTCCTACACATTTTATTTATGCAATACAGTGTAGGTAACAGTGCTTAATACAACAGTACTATTAAGAGATTGCAGCTCTACATTACCATATGACACCAGAGTAAACACATGCAATCCATCAGTTAGACCTTTTTTGTCAAGCTGTTATCCTTTTATTTACATACAACTTATATGAGACTCTTCCTGACATATTCTCTGGTGTATGCAGTACATGCCTTAAACAATACAGGTTTTATACAGGCAATTAATGTACTACTACTTTTAGGTGGGTCTATATTATAACATCGAAGTTACGGAACATCGAATACAATATGGTCGAAACCATATTGTCAAAGTTCCTTAACTTCAAAAATGAAAAAAAAAAATCAGAACTTTAAATTTTTACCCTAATGGGTTTAAACAGGGGTCAAGCCCTCCCTGCACCCCCGCTACTTAAATATACCAACTCCGAAGTCGCACTACATTGCAGTAAACAGAAATCTCCCCTTATGGAGATTTTTGTTTACAGGCTCGAGATTCTGAGCATTCGATATTCTCGTGCTGACCGTGTCAGAATCGACATTGTCGGCTTTTGAGAATATAATATAGACCCTTTAGATTTATCTCTTATGACAGTACATGCAAAGTATTACAAACCTGCCTCGCTATGCAACCACTGCAATCTAAAGGCTTGGGCTTCCTGGTTCGTAGCCCGCTCATCTGCCACTGTCAAAGACATAAGAGGAATATTTAGCCATGCCGATCCATAATATACATGAGCTGGCAATTATTAAACAGGTAGTGGACTGATACTTACACACGGCTGGAACATCCCCAGTCCTCCTAGCCTCTTGATTCACTGATCCAAGAGAGTCCTCTTTCTCCGCTTCAGGTCAGCATAGTGATGCCTGACCTGCTCACCAGTTCGAGGTATGCCAGTGGGCACTGGTGAGGTCACAGGTGGGACGGTCTCAGGCTTCCACTTTATATTGGGAACCCTGGTACTGGCCCTGCAGCAGTCTCTGGTCATGGTCTTTAACAAGGAGTCCTGCCATGACTTTGAACTCCTGGATGCCCCACCCCTGCACCCAAAAGTGCACTCCCTCTCCCATACCAGTCATAGTGCCTACAGGAGGAAGCTGCAACCAGTTATGATATGTATTCCTGCCTGTTGGGTCAATTTCTCACACTTTGCCATGATTGAATGGTTTTGAAAATGCTAAACTATGGGCAAAACTGCTTAACTAAGGTTGGCATTGCTTAAAGGGGTATATCAATGGACAAACTGATTTAGCTGGCCTACACATTGCTTACACCTTGTAAGTTGGGCTGTGCAATGCTTAGCATTACTTAATTTTTAATTTGCATATTATTTGCTATTTGGCATTGGTTTATTATTCATTACATGTTATATATGTGTTTGGTATCCATGATTCATGTGTATGTATACTGTATAGAGTCTTTGTGTTTATTAGGGGATTTCAACACTTTATTACAATGACACCTCACATCTGGACTTAATGCAGTACTCCAGTTCACATATTTATGTTATGTAGTGGGTTATACAACATAAAACTGTATAGAGATTCCTTTCACATGCTAAGTTTGATTTTCCTATAGTGAGGATCTGTTTGGTGATACTTCAATCTTATGTATTGCTGTGATGACTTAGTGGTTAACTACTGTGCCTGTAGTGTATAGGGTCCTGGGTTCAAGGACTGTTTATTTTGCTTCTGGCCACAATAGCGGCTGTTGCATACAGAGTGATTAAGACACTTTTAAGCAACTGTAAGCGGGTTTGCATAGGTTTGCTTGAAGGTAAGCAATGCTAACCTCTGGTTAAATACGCTTACAAAGAGTTAGCTTCAATGTTGCTTAACCTGTATGCACATTGCTTACCCCTGTGCAAACTGGCTTAAACCCACTTACTACTGCTTAATAGTCCTTATCCCCACTTACTCCCACACTAATTTAGACAGAAATGTAAAATGGTTCTTGGGAAGGTGGTGGATTTGAACTCTGTATGGATTTATCATTCATTACACATTGTATCTTTGATTTGTATCCCTGATTCATGTATACAAATACTGTATGGGGCACTTGTGTTTATCTGTGGATTTTAGAACATTATGACAATGACACCTCACATCTGCATTTAATGCAGTACTCCAGTTCACAAATGTATGTTATTTAGTAGGTTATACAACAAAAAATAGTGTTCATAAAGTGATATGACATGGAAAATGGAATGTACTGGAGTGAGACTCGAACTGCAAATGACTGCTCGTAAGGTGAATACTCTGCCCACTACACTATTGCAGTACTGCTTCATTTGCATGTATCTTGATATTTATCTTCTTGTGCCATTTAAGCTGCAGTATACGTAGATAAGCAATGGGCAAACCCACGCACCTACAGTTAAATTTTATCTGTTTGATAAAAAAAATTAGCTTGTTTATATTTTATATTTTAACTGTTGCTCTTATAAACTTGGGGGGATGTTGCTGGGGGTATTGCAAACACCTATAAACGGTCTCGCTCATTCTTATTGCTAAACTGCTGTTTTTGATTGCAGGGGTATGTATATTTTGAGAGCTCTGCTCTCAGACACGTCCCCTGCACTTGTATACGCTCCGTGTCTGTTTAGGAGCTCAGGCAGCGCGCCTTCATTAATATGCATGGCGTACTGCCGTGCTGCTCCTAAATGGCCACTTCCATGCAGGACTAAGCTAGTCCTGCAGGGAAGAATAGTGAATCCGTGGGATGGTCAAGAACAGCATTCTGAACTCTAGTTTTGGTTACATAGTATTTAAAATATATGGGGTTCAAGTTAGGTCTGTAAACTATGATCACAATCACTTCATGTGTCTCACTGGGTTCATGTCAAACCCACGACATGTTCAAATATCGAAAGTCAGTACACCGACACAAAACCATCGACATTTCAAAACATCGACAGTACAGGTATACGAAAGGACAGCGCTAACATGGGTCCTGCATGGGGGAAGTAAAGGATATGATATGATACTGTACCCATACTACTTCCCCCTTGCAGGACCCATGTTAGCGCTGTCCTTTCGTATACCTGTACTGTCGATGTTTTGAAATGTCGATGGTTTCATGTCGGTGTACTGACTTTCGATATTTGAACATGTCGTGGGTTTGACATGAACCCGTCTCACTGACCTACAGATAACGGACAGTTGCTTTTGTAAGCGATCAACTTTCATTTACATCTGTCTTTTTTAGTTTACACAGATTAAGAGTTAAAACATAAATCATTTATAATGAAGTTATTGAAACAAATGTTGCATTGTTTTCTATAAAGTAGTATTGATGACATGAGGTAACATATAAACGTAAATACACAAATATGCAATTATTTAAAGCTACCACTTAAGAATTACATTTGTTTTCTTACCTACTATAACTGATGATAGTAATGAAGGGAAAATATGAAAAGACATGCAACAGCATTTTTAGAAAGACAACAAGATAATAAAAAAGCAGACTTGTAGCTAAGACCATAAATAAATCTAAAATTTGAAGTTAGTAAGGTGTAGTTTATTCTATAAGAGACATAATGGAGCTTTCAAACTGTGCCCCAGGGAGGGTATGTGCTTTGCATTGAGCAACATTCTACCTCTGCCAAGGATGATGCCACAATATGAGCAAAAAATAACTGACTTTCCTAACTGGTTAAGTTTTTTCATTTCATTCAAAGAGGGTCCAATATTTGTCAGCCTGGGAGGATGTGATAGATAGATCAAGCTGCTTTGCAAGTAATGGCTTGTACCTGGTCCTCCAGGGATTTTGATTATTGGCAAATACATTGTCCATCCTCATAGAGCCTTTTTAAAGGCAATACTAATCTGATAAACCTATCAATATAATGAATCAATCAAATGAAAATATGAAGGTGTTACTAATCAATGCTAGGAAAATAGACAAGTAACTTCACTTAGTACAATCCCTCTTTAGCCTGGAGGATGTAGATATCTGTGGTAATGACTGTAAGATGGTTTAAAACAATGGAAAGCAATCCAGCTGTGCAGGGCAACAATGCCTTTCACACATTTAGACCAGCTAATATGCAGGAAAGAAAAAATGTGGAGGTGTTTTCAGTCTTCATCCAGAAGAGACTCAAATCAAGGCTGATATGGTAGCATGATGCATTAGTGCTTCTTCATGTCCAAATAACCATCAGAAAGGTCCTGTACCATACATTAGCTACCTATTAAACTCCCTCAATGGCAGAAGATAGCCACAATGATTATATACAGGAACTGGAATCAGTATTAAATCCAATGCCATTTTCCTAGGTGATCTAAACTATCCAGCTATAAACTGGGAAACCTACACCACCTCTAGCACATAAGCACAAAAATTCCTGAACTTTGTAAGTACAAATGCCCTGGAACAATTAATCAGAGTACACACTATGGGAGCAAGATCTTGGATCTTGTTCTTCCCAATATTAAGGATCTTGTACCATCCCTTGCATATCTTCATTGCTTGTTAGATATATTCATAATGCAGTCTCCTTCAAAATTTCTCTAAGACAAACTACTTACTTCTAAGTGATACAATGGCAAGTGTATAATCCCCACCAAATACAGTTAATTCCATTGTATATGGGAGAATGTATTTCACTGCCAAAGTCCAGAAACAAACCCTCCGGGTGAAACCACAATATCAGCAAGCTTTATAATAAAAGGAAAAGAAATCTGACCACAAGTAAGAATAGTAATTCCCAGAATGACAGAACCCTCATTACTGAAACAAGCAAACAACTGAGGAGCTTAATTAAATCCACTAAATCCATGTTTGTGCTAAAATAGCCACGAAGGCTATCATACTGCCTTTTTTTAGTTACATTCATATTCTCAGAAGCACAATGCAGCAATGTGCTAAGATTATTGTGAATGTTACCTACCCTGAGGCTGAAGATATAGCTAACCTACTGACCGATAAATTTAGCTCAAACTTTTCCCTTCTCTCCCCGCTGTCTATCCCACTAGATATACTTGAAACCAACTCAACTCTGACTATCCCACAATAACATGCACTGAAAGTGCTATCAGAAGATAAACATATTATATCCCTTGGCCCTGGCAATATTCAGAAACATATTAAATAGCAAGAAACATGATTTAGCCACCCCCTAAATAACACTGTTCAACCTCAGCCTCTGTAGTGGTTTTGAAACATGCAAATGGAGGACAGCTGTAGTCATTCCCATGCATAAGGGAGGACTTTCCACAGACTCATATGCTTCATCAGCCTCATGTGCAAAGCCATGAATAGGCCAGTCATGGAGCTAATCAATACTGACACAGGGAATCTCCAAACACAAGACCCATCTTAGCTTTGATATGTCATGGGAAAGTCATGTTTACTTAACCTAGAGTTCTTTGAAAAGGCCACCAAAGCAATGGATGAAGACAAAACAGTACACACCAGAGAACCATGACCTGGCAAAGCTTTTGACACAATTCCCCCACTCAGGCATAGTAGAAAAGCTAAAGAAACTGGCAATAAACTCCTGCATCTCCCATCAATTTGCTTACTGGCTTATATGTAGGATTCTGGAGCTCAAAACTGGGGAAGCTACCTTCACAGAGACACCAGTCACTAGTGGAGTCCCCATGGGATCTGTGCTGGGACCTCACTGTTGGACATCTACTTATCTGATGTAGAAGCTAATGCCAAAAGGCTCTGTTTGACTAAGTTTGCAGATGACTGCAAGTTAGGAGCAGTCATTGAATTCCCAAATGACTTAAACTTACATGAGGAAGGATTGTACCAGATAATTATTTGTGCTAGACTGATGGACCAAAACTGATTGCCAGAAAATGCACATTCATATTATTTGGGAAGAGTCTATCCTGGGGTATTACAACAATGAAAATATGCCCCTGAGAGCTGACCCAGTTGTTCGCGATTAGGGAACTGATGTGGTTATTGACCTATTCTTCGACTGACGTGTTTACTGTCAGAAGAAAGTCCTTCTTTACTGTACAACTTAAAAACAAAGGGCTTGTGGATAGATCTAGAAATGGCATTGCCCCTTTTTACTCAACCCTCATTAGGACATTTAATATAATGTCACTTTTGGCATGTATCTTTCACGACATGTGCAACAATCAGAATGTCCAGAAAATAACTTACTATTAGGATATAAGGCCTAAAAATATGCCCTACATGGACCAGTTCAAAGCCTTTTCACTATATTCCATATCCTGTAGTCTGCTAAGAGGTAGCCTGAATCTGGAATAAAGGCATCCTCTAACCCAGTACTGATGGACCTACTGCACACCACCAAGTCAAATAGTATCAGAAATACTGAGTCCAGTGATCTAAATATCTTCTGTAATATCAAAATCATCCTTGTTCATATTCAGGTGCAACTTGGATCTATGGATGGGTAACAAAAGATTTACCCCCAACTGCTCCTTTACTACTAATGGACAGAGGCAGATCCTAAATGCTTTATCCCATGAATCAGTCCCCTTAAATTATCTATGTATAATCGCAGCTATTCTCACTAAGGGTAATATATAGATAATGACCATTGGATGATAAAGAACAGGTTAACACCAAATGGGATAGATTAATTCTCACTGAGTGCATTCCTGACATTCTTATAGTGCTCCCAGAATAAATCAGCTAGGTGTCTCTCCATTTCTCAGTTATAAATACTGGAGCACATCTGGCAAGTATACCACATATATGGTATATATATATATATATATATATATATATATATATATATATATATATATATATATATATATATATATAGTAATGTATACCACATTCCAAGATGATTCTGAGCACCCAGATCTGTTTAGTGCTGGAAGTAAAATCTGGCCATTTATCCTCAGAATGTCCTGCAACTCTAGTGACTGATAGTATGAGGCAAAAGACGACTTTGGGAATCACTAATTTTAGGGTTCAGCTGTGAAATTAGAACGTTACCCTTGATGAACCTATAAAGTGAAGTGGCACTTTGCTTAAATGGTTGCACAAGTCTAATGTATTTTAGATATGTGGTGGTGTCTGTCCTTCAACATTGAAAATTGTGTGTGTGTGTGTGTGTGTGTGTGTGTGTGTGTGTGTGTGTGTGTGTGTGTGTGCGTGTGTGTGTGTGTTTTCCATCTGTCCATCACTTTGAGGGTTTACTATACACAGTGATTTTGATGTGTGGTGAAGACAAAGAAATCATACCTAGTGAATCTGAACCTGTCAAACAGCTGAAGAGTATGATTTGTGTCCTTAATATAAAAATATAGTGACTTAGCCTATGAACTCATCAGGCCATCCAGAAAACTTAAAATGTGGGTTGTGGGCAGACTCAGTAGAGAGCATTTTTTTGTTGTTGTTGAGAAGTAGGTAAAACATAGATACTGAGAGATTTTGTTTCCAGATTCTGGAAGCTGATTATTAGCAGAAACTGATGCAGTGGGTACACAGACCTAGTCAGGAAGCAGGGAGTGGGATCCTTTGGGAGTGAAGTAGAAATGGTGCTTGCAAATAGCTGCCATATGACTTTGGTGGCAAGCAGATTACTCTGCCAAATTATGGCGGTTTCACAATTATCAACTGCTTTGTCAACTACAAGACTCCTGTTTTCCTCAACTCTGAGAACTTTAAGTTCAACATCTTTGAGTCGGGAATACTAGTCCTTGTAGTGAAAATAGAAGTTGGCAGCATCTTTCTTACATAAATTGACAGAAAAATCAGTAGCAGCAGATGTGCTGATTGTGGGGCTTGTTCAGTCCTTCATAGATTATGAAGTTGTTTACTCTAGTCTTTGTCTTCATCTTCATCTTCACTGGGACAAGTTGCATAAAAAAAGTAAAAACTGAAAACATTGACACTTAACAGAAATGGTGACATCCAAACTGAATCTGATAAAAATTGGTAATGCTTAGTGTGGGCATGGTGAGATCCTTGGTTGTTCTTTTTTGTAAGGCACTGGAAACTCAAAATAAGGATTAAAATTGACATTTAAACTCAACAGCTTTTTTAGAAGGAACTTGAAACGTTAAAAAGAGCAATTTGGTGGAGAAGCAAAAGACAATGATATTTCTAAAATCCGTGATGATACTTTGCAAGATAACATGATAAGTTAATAAATGTCCTTCATGATGCACAGTTTTTAGATAGTTTCTCTTTCTTTTCTCTAAGTATAGAAGTGAAAAACTTACCATCTTCATCATTGTTATGTAATTTATCTATCTATTTTGTTATTTTATGTTTATCTAGTTCCTATATACAAGTAATGAGTAATGTGAAGTAAATCTTTGAAGTACTGTGCTTTAGACTGCTATGAGGTGGTCTACGCTAACCTTCAAGGAACCTACTGATACCAGACTGATGGATTCGTTGAACATATACAAAACAAATTGCATCAGAGATGCACATTCTAAGAATCCATTCTAAGAATCTAAACCTCATCTGTGACATGAACAGATTATGTTGGAGGGACAGGTTGTGTCTGAAAACCTACCTCTTCTCTGGTACAGGCTTTCCATTCATGTGACGCAAGGCTCATCCTGAGCTCTGTTCAGATGTAATTTGGACCAATGGATGGAAAACTACAAATTTACCCCTGGTTTGGGATTCATATCCATAATGGACAGGGAGAGCCTCTGAACAAGTCTGTATTATAATCATAACATTCCTTGGGGTACTGACATATCAGCAATATTTTGGTAAATTTAGGGTACACTTGGCTAGGCTTAAAATGATTCTTGGGCCGATAGCCTAGCAACTATCTATGAATTTGTAAGTGTTTACCTTCTAAATCATGCATTGCCATACATTATAACCCAAGTGTAAATTTGCTTGAAACCATCCAATCATCAAGGCTAGCAGTAAAACCAGACAAAATAGTACTTTGCTTGACATGTAGTGGTAGCATATTCTACACTCTGAAGATACATTGCTTTAGAATCTGTCCCTTCAGTGAGCTTTGTTTCTGTGGTGTAAAGGTAGGTCCCTAATACAGTTGTCTGTATATCCACTGTATAAGAGCATAAATAGGACTAGATCTTTCATAGTTTGAAATGTAAAATACATATCACATCAGAGCAGTCAGTAGGATAGTGATTATTAGGAGAGTTGTGTTAATCTGTCAAGATAGTTGAAGGATTATGATATTTTTATTTTATTTTCATTGATTTATTTATTGAATTGAGAGATATGCTTGGATTTGTACATGTAAGAGGAGACATTTATATTTGTTGGATCTCATAAGGGAAGAGTATGGTAGTGAGATGATTTGTTTGGATTGTTCAGATATTCCCTTGGAAATTAACTGGGCCAGAAATAATGATTTCCTGATTGTAGTTGAAACATGATGCTCAATTGAGATAGAGCTGTCTACATAAGTATCCAGATCTCTTATATATGCATCTCTTTGAAGAGGACTTTGCCTTCTAGCATATCAAGTGGGAGCATCTTTATTGCTGAAAGCTACTTTTTTTGTATTTAGCTTGAGGTAAATTTCAGTACACCACATGCCTACATATTACAAATGAACAATGTGAAAGCAATATCTCTTTTCCTACATGTATGTGGGATGCATGGCTCATAACTGATACAGGCACATCTACAAACAGATAATAGCCGTAAGACAAAACAGTGCAGAGAATGGTAATCTGGAACATCCCTGAAATGTCAATATGTAAACAGCAAATGCATGAACACAACAGGAAAAAGGAGTTTTAAGTGTCAGATTCCTGTAATCGTGGTATGGGAACACCAAACATTAACCATATGGTACCATACATAGTGATAATATTGAAAGTAAGTAGTGTCATCCATATAAAAGAATCTGCTGTGGCAATATGAACTTAAGTCATCAAAAAATTGTTTATGGATTTAAGAAGATTGTGCTCTATGACAGCTACAAGTTTATCAGAAGGTCAAATTGAGCCAACTGCTTGGTAGTTTGAAACCAAAATAATACAAAGAAATGAGTATAGGCAAAAAAAGAACAAGAGGAGATGAGAGTATGTTTGCTGCATGCCCCTCCAAATGCTACACAAGGACAGAGTCATATTGCCATTGAGGGGCTTCAACCCTATTATCCATCAGAGGCCTCAAATGGATATACAAGTTATACAGCTGTGTACATGCCTTCACAGGTATGACTGCAGGAAGCTGTGCTTTAACAAATGAGGGCCTTAATCTTCCATGCTAATTACAAGACAACTGTTGGTGTTGTCACTTTTGTGGTATAATAGCCAAGCATCACAACTGTTGCATTTCTAAGAACTGTTACTTCAGCAAGCTATTTGTCAGCCTGAAAGTGTAGCATATGCATCGCTTTGTAAAAATTTGAAAGATTTTACACTGACAAAATTGTAAGGAAGTTAAATGAAAGCTTAAGAGAACATATCTATACTATTACGAATTAAACAGGGGCAATGCTCTATGCAGGCATTTTTTGAGGTTTACTGGTTTTAACATTTGTACAAGATGAAACCACTTTCTCATTTTAAATAAAGGAGAGGATTCTACCTGTGGGTCAGTGGAGAGGCAACATTACTTTTCTGTTCACTTCTTTCACATGCTACATAGAAAGGCAATGTTTACTGTCTGCATTACAATACTGTCCAGAAGATGTACCATTACCTCAGTAGACTAACCTCAAGATGGACATTAGTACCTTCCATAACTGTTAGCCACATTAAACTAGTTAGTTTAGATAATATTTGTGTAGTTTGATGAAGTCTTAGCCATACAGGCAACATTTAAGATGAAAGTTCTTTCTGGTTTTAACATTAAATCATTTTTCAGATTTGAGCATCTTCCTTATTTGTCTTTGATTCAGAACATTATTGTTCACATGGTTTTGGGATTTTTCTTCAGTTTTCCAGCTTTATTTTTTTATTGTTGTTTGATTATGTCTGCTGTGGATACTCCCCTGATCATTGGAAAATTGCATGATGCTATTCATGAGTTAAGTATGCATCTAGTTGTCCTACAGACCAGTAATTACGCGAGTAATGTTTTGAAGGTGACTGATGCAATATGTAAGGCTACAGCAGAAATACAAATGACATCTACTAATGTCAATTTACATTAAAATGGCATGTTGAGCTTGGAGGGGAATGTGTTTAGTGATTTGTTTGTGGAACCCTCTTTGTCATATGCTTCTGGATTTGTAGAATACAACAGTTCTCATAGCTTGGGTATTCTCAAATAGAATAAAGATGACACTTTCTAAGAAATAGATGTGTTTGCACTAAAGTATATGTGCAAGCAATGGGATAAAATTTTGTAGAACCTGTTTGGATAAAAACAGAGTACCAAGGGGGTTACAGTTTGACAGGAAACCCTTAGCTAATCCTTTTTCCAAAGAGTTAATTGTGGAATGGATAGAAATAAATCAAAGTGCTAGCCTACAATTAGTTTTGCTTTTGTGAAAAAATGTAGTCTGTGAATTAACACAGATAGAAAAGAAAATGTCTAATAATCAAGAATGGCTAATAATCAAGATAAAATATATTTAGCTGTATCTACTATTGAAATTATTGTTAACAAGGCCAAAGTGTATGAAAAATTAAGGATGATGAATTATTCAAAAAATGTGAAATGAATAAGCTTCAAGGTATAATAATGACTATAAAATTATCAATGACACACCGACTAACACAAACATCAATGCATTAGGAGATAAAGTGTCTGGGGCAGAAGGACTGTCACATCCTTTGAACACCTCTAAAAGTGATTGATGTATCTTTTTTTACAACCTCCCACAAGATTATAAGGTCTCCTTGGTTAATCAAATGACAGCAGAAATCTCAGGAACAACAATGGAATTATTGATGGCAGTGAGGGAAGTTGTTTCATTTCAAATCCAAACAGGGTGCCACAACAGCCCAGAAAAATACATAGACAGTTATTCCAGCCACCACATCAAGACTCAGTATTTGTTGGCAGAAGTACTACAGAACAATATGAACAATGGAAGGCAGCATCAATTACCACAGGCAGGCGAGAGCTCACATCACTGTCCACCCAGGTAATGACACCTCATGTTTTCAACATTTACAGTCTTTCCAAAAAAAAAGCATTGACGCCACAAGAGGTTAGCATTTTAAAGAAAGGTTTCTTGTTTGTGCCCAGAAGTAAAGCAAATTTATTTTCTACTATTAATGATTTGAAGTTTCACACTAAAATTTAAACTTTAGAATCATGTTTAATAACAAACTACCATTGACTGATTGCAAAACTTAGGTTAAGCCAAGTTTAGGTAATTCTCCCTTGCATCCCATTATTTCATTTTACATAAAGGTCTGTGCAGCAGAAATTAGGGCTCTGTTAAAAAGTCCTGGCTACATGAACACAAGACTCATAACTTGACAAAAGAAGAAAGAGGGCCACTAAAAGGTTTATCAGCTGACAGAACAGTTAAGAGTGCTAAAAGTTGATAAAGGGGGGTGCTACAGTCTTGATGGACACTGAAGAGAATGATTTTTAGATGGTCACCATTTTTGAATGATTTTAATGCTATAAAAAAGTGGAGAGAAAAAATACATTTTTAAAAATATAGACAAATTGACAGTTGGTTATATGAGAAGTTTTTAGATGGTCAAATTATGTCAAACTTGTATGATTATTTGCATATTTATCATCCTGTGATTGAGACAATTTTTGGCACACCTAAAATACATAAATACAATGTAAATATACCTTTAAGGCCAATAATGCCAGCCAAGACAATTAAGTTGCATCCTTTGTTAAATTTTATAGATGCAGCACTTAAAAAACTGTGTTCAAAACTCCATTTTTTTAGAGACACCTGTCATTTTACATATAATTTGTTACAAAGTTTTTGTTGGCAGGATCTTTTAGTAACTTTAGGCAGTCCATTTTTGTACATGGCTACCTGCCATGATTTATGGATTCAATGGGTAACCACTTTTTGTTTTTTTACTAGATGACCCTCAGTATAATATTGGTCAATTTAGATTCTTGACTGGAAGTACAGATTATGTTCTAAATTCCATTTGTTTTGTTATCAACAGTTAGTGGGAGTTACCGTGGAGGCCAATATGGCCCCCAATTTAGTCATGGCACCCTAACAAATAATTATTTATATAACAGGCATTATTATTTTTAGTTAAATGTTATGTTTGCTTTATTGAAGACATGGGGGGATACTTGGAAAGAGATGAAAATATTCTTACCTGATGTAAATATAGGCTGAGTTTTCTTAGAATGTTTCAGTAAAATAAGTGATCCTTCAATCACCTTGTTGAGTATCAAATAGATAAAAATAATTTATTGTCAACAGAAATTAGTTACAAGCAAGTGGCCTGCAATTCTTTGCTACATTTCTGTAGCATGCATGCTGAATATCAAAAGAAGGGAGTAGTTAGTCTATGTTCACAAGATTTAGGAACTTAACCAGTAGACAGGACAAAACACTAAAAGTCGAAACTCAGTTAAAAGATAGGTTTCTGAGATGGGCATCTTCATTAATGTTGATTAACAATGCCCTAGCTAGTCTACAGCAGGATAAAAAATGTATTGATAAATGTAAACAGTCACAGTGGATTTCAACTCTGTGTCTGACTTACAATCTAAACAATAGATGTATTCAAAATATTAAAATGAACATTTGGAGATTATTTGATACAAAAGAAGAAGTTATTAAAGCATTGGGTGATGGTCTACATTTCATCAATAAAAGCAGTATAGATATAAGAATTTCTTTTATAAAAATGTTGTAATTAATTTATTTTTAGGTTTATTAGTAATGAACAAAAGTGTTTTTTTGTGCCAGTATGGCTCGGTCCTGTTCTCCCCCTGGGACGTTTACATGCAATGCTGACTATGCTGTTTACATAGCAACCTGTTTAGTATGCACTAGTTTCTATGTTGAGAAAACAGCATCAACCCCATTTTTCCCATTTTTTTCTACATGGGGTTGGGGTGTCATGTTAACTGTCGCTATCTCTCTCAGTTCAGTGCCACACTCTTACCTTTGACATTCATGCCTGACTTTTATAGATCATCTCACACAATTCTCCCACTTCTTTGCTGGATGCTCTAATTTCCTCTTACTTTCCAAAATCTTCTTCACCATTTGGTCTTCTCCTTTTCTGCACATGTGCCCGGACCACCGTAATCTGTTATCTTTACTCTTTTCTGCAACTGGAGCTACTTTGGTTTCTGATCTTATGTCCCACAGTGTGCATCCTACCACCCATCTGAGGCACTTTATTTCCATTACTTCTAGCTTTCTGATTTGTTCTGCCTTTACTGCCCAGGCTTCTGTACCATGCAGTGCAGAAATTAAAGGAGAGATTTATGGAACATGTAAGAGCAATTAAGAATAAAGTTAATTGAAAAGCTCTTTGTAAACATACTGAGTTGAAATGATTTTAAGAAATTTTCAGTGTCCTTCAATATGTGTACATTTGAGAGAGGAGGAAGTAGGGAATGACCAGTTGGAATATTTAGAATATAAGTGGCAAACTGTTATGAATTCAATGGCAAGTTTTGGACTGAACGCTGTTATTTTTAAAGGCTATTTAAAATGCCTAAGGACATATCAGTTTTGAGTATCATTGTTTGTGAAGATGGAATATTCAATTGTATTTTCAATTTAATTAAATGAGTTTAGGGAAAATTTGTGTAGTCTGATGAAGTCTCAGCCCTAGAGACATTGCATGAACTAAAAGTTCTTACTGGTTTTAACAATTAAATAATTTTTCAGATTTGAGTGTCTTCCTTGTTTGTCTTTGGTTCAGTGCATTACTAATGACATGTTATTTGGATTTTTTGTGTTTTTCTTCATGGTAGTGGGAGTTTCCAGGTTTCTTTTTTACTGTAGGTTCATGTTGTTGTGCATCATACTTTTGTGAAGGAATGTGTACAATGAAAATAATAACACAAATCAGTTACAGTTGGGTGCTGGTTTATTTTGTTGGTGCAACAATCAATCGCTTAGGCCTTGTGCATTGCACAATTTATAATCTGGTAGCATTTTTCAAATACCTCCTTGTGAACTTCAGCTATGTTCTGAAAATATCTGGATACATTTCATAATTTGGACTACAGTAAAATAAATGACCTGTTGGTATCAAAACTGTCAGATGTCTACATACACATTCCTGTTTCTCCAAAGATGGCTTACGTCTCTCATACCAGGGCTTCTACAAACTTGTAAAATTCTTTGCTGCAATATAATAACATTTTCAGGCAGAAGTCCCTAATGGGCAGACTTGCACAGCAAACAAATTCAGATTCAGACAACAGCATGCCACCCTTAATAGAAAGTGGAGGCCTCCTGTAATTTGAGCACATTCATATCAGTTACAGGAACATTGTTTCAGTGCAATGACAGCACTCGCTCTGTGCTAGGGCTTAGGCTACATTTGCAATTTGCAATTAGGCTACATTTGAATTACAAAATAGAAAAACAAAAATCAACTTTAATGTGGAGGGTTTCATCCCACACATCCCCAGACATGGTGCCTCCATCCTCACATCCCCAGAAATTAAATATACTAACTCAAAGGTTGCACAAAAATTAAGACAAGAGAAATGCTCAGGAACTATGTAATGGTCATTATAATGAACTTCAACTGTTCCATAATTCATAATTAAAATGATCAATGGCCTCAAAAATCTCAGTTATCAGAAGACTGGCAACCCCTTCTCTGTACTCAGTCTCTTACAGACTCCTACGTGGAGGTCTATGTCTAGCCTTTTGTGCCATGAAAGATCTAACTTTGTTTGATCTCATATTCCTTTGCAGAACTAATGGTATGTCAAATACTGGGTTAAAGGAATTAAGCCTTCATCAGCAGATAAATAAGACATGTTGGTGTGAAAGATTAATATCCCAACATATTCCTCACCTATGGAACAAACTTCCGCTACTTGTCAAGCAGAGTTGCATCCTTGCCACATTCAAGGTAAACCTAGATAATTGGATTGGCATCCTCAAATTCTCCCCTCTTCTGTCTTGTCTTGTTCTCCCAGAAGCTAGATGGAAATTTTGAACAGGGGTTTTTGGCTAGGCTTAAAATGGTCTGCAGAATGATTGGTACTAACCTGCGACCCTACAATTTGACCAGCTGTACCCTGTACTACTGATGAAAAGGAATAGCTTTTCAGCGCACAATGAAATCAGTGCAGCAATAACTCATGTAGTATATATATATATATATATATATATATATATATATATATATATATATATATATATATGTATATATATATATATGTATATATATATATATATATATATATATATATATATATATATATATATATATATAGGTTGATACTAGGCTATCTGCCCTAGGGCATTTACAAGCCTAGCCAGAGTGTGTTTGGTTTTCGCCACCCTTCTTAGATTAGTTGACTGTGCCTCTGTATAGTAGTGACACAGAAGAGATCCCAGGGGTAAATTTATGATCTCCCATCCAAACGTCAAGATTCTTCCTGAAGAGGGTCATTGAGGGGCTCTGTCTGACATGGATTGGGATTTTGTTCCAGAGTGAGGGGAGCCTCTGGGATATGAATCTGTCCCTTCAGCATGTTCTATTTATTTCTGTGCTGAGGTTTAAGTCACTGGAGCATGTAGTTCTGATGGATTTGGATTTCTTGAGGTGGAACATGTCCATTAATTCTGGGTTGGACATGGCTTTATACGTCAGGCACAGATCGCCTCTGAGTAGGCGGTAAGCAACTGAGTAGAGCTGGAGTTTCTTTAGCCTAACTGCATAGGGCATCTGTTTGAGTCCCTTGATCCTCTTGGTGAGGTACTTTTGGGGTCTTTCTCATTGTAGCAGGTGTCGGGTAAGGTACATCCCAAATGGGGCATTATATTCAATTATGGGCCTGATGAGTGATGAGTAGAGGGGCACAATGACCTCTCTTGATCTAGATGTGAACCCCTTTGTGATAAGGTGGGCTATATAGAATGTCTTTCTAACCACTTTGGCAATGTGATTGTCAAAGGAGAGATTGCAATCTACTTGGGTCCCCAAATCCCTAATTACTTCTTCCATACTTAATGGATTACCACCTACATGGTAATTTGTGAGCACTTTGTTTTTCCCAAAGGAGATGACTATGCACTTTTTGGCATTTAACTTTAGGCCATGGCTCTGGCACCAGTTATCCATCTCTGTGAGACCTTTTTGGAGGATGCTTGTGTCAGCCGGTGAGTCGATTATGGTCCCCAGTTTGCAGTCATCTGCAAACTTTGTCAGCCATAGTCCTCCTGTGTTAGCCTGTACCGCAGAGAAATATATACCGAACAAGAGAGGTTCCAGGATTGAGCCTTGTGGGACGCCACTTGTAACTGGTTTAGAATCTGACATGGCACCAGCAATTCTGACCATGTGGGTTCTATCCCTAAGCCATTTTGCAACCCATCTTGTGACATAGGGGTTGATATTTAAGCTGGTGAGCTTATTTATGATGCCCGATTGGGGTATTGTGTCGAAGGCTTTTGCAAGGCCAAGGTAGGCTGTGTGGACTACCTTCCCATCATCTATGGCCTTGGTGACTGTTTCAAAGAAATTGACCAGGTTCAAGAGGCAAGATCTGCTCTTAACAAAGCCGAATTGGGTAGGATCCAGTGTTTGGAGGTTCCCAATGCCTTTGTTTATGAGTTCCATGATGATACGCTCCATAGCTTTGCAGACCAGGCTAGTTAGGCTTATAGGGCGGTAGTTCCCGGGGTCCATTGTGGCACCACCTTTATGGTGTGGGACCACTGTTGCTGTACGCCATTCTTTGGGTACATATCCTGTTGTAAGGCTGAGACTGCACAGTGATTTTAAGTGAGGGTTCAGTTCTTCTTGGAGCTCGTGTAAAACGCAGCCCGGGACACCGTCCGGTCCCATTGATGCTGTGTTTTTTGCTTTGGAGAGGGCAGCTCTCACCTGTGCATCTGTGATGTTAGGGAGGCTATACTCTTTTGGCATAGTCATTTGCTCATTTGGGGGGGAGGTGGGGGAGAAGTTTGCACTGAACCTGTCTGCCAGGATGTTGGCAATGTCTGTGGGTTCAGTGTATTTTTTGTCATTTTGCACTAACTCAGAGCATATCTGGGAGTTTCCACCCAGGTTTCTGACATAACTAAAGAAAGCCTTGTGATTATCTTTAGCGTCTTGTGCAATTTTTCTTTCGAAGCTAGCCTTAGATGATTTTATGAGGGATCGTAGTTTCTTGCTAGTACTGATCAGAGTTGCCTTCCCTTTCAGGGATTTTGCTCTATCATGTAGTAGCTTCCTCCTTCTGTTGTACAGCTTATTTATGGCTAGGGTCCACCAGACAGGTCTCCTTCCTTTGGAGGAGTGTGTCTTGGTTTTATTTGGGATAGCATGATCCATGCATTCCTGTAGGTATCCACAGAATGCGTTTGTAAAGGATTCTGCAGTTTGGGCCGTATTTTCCACTGGCCCTGGGGCTTTGAAGGATTCCACCTCAGTTTTTAGAAGTGGGAAGTTTGCTTTTGAGAAGTCTTTGAGTGTGGTTTCCTTTGCTGGGGGTGGGGAAGGCATATGGATGTGATAGTGATAGTGATTAATTTATGGTCAGATCTTACCAATGAGGGGTATACCTCTGGTATGGAACATAGAGTCCCCATGTTGGTGATGATAAGGTCCAATATGTTTTCCCCTCTTGTGGGAGTGGTGACCAGTTGTTCCATAGCTTTTGAGTTTATAAATTCTAGGAACCGTTGGGCTAGAGTGTTGGGGCTTGAGTAGTGCTCCCAGTCTATGTTTGGGTAGTTAAAATCACCCAATATAATGGTGTTTGGAGAGACCTTCATATTCTCCAGTGTCTTCAAGAAAGCCGAGTGGGGTTCCTGAGTTTGGGAGGGTGGTCTGTAGCAGGCTACAAACTGGAAGGCAGTTTTGCCCACTGTTAGTTGCACATGGATGGTCTCAGATGCTTCGTGCAGTGCCACTAGCCTGGAGGTACGGGTATCTTTGATGAATATGGATACTCCCCCTCCTCTTGTGGTTCGGTCCGAGTTTTGGGGCCGAAAAAGCATGGCATGAGGTATAGCCTGGTAGTGCTGGGGTGCTCTTGGGAGCGTTGAACCAGGTTTCTGTTACTGCACAGATATCGATATTCTCCATACTGAGGAGAGCCTCGAGTGCATGTATCTTGAGGTTTAGACTTCTGGCATTGAGCAGCATTACCCTTAGTTTCTTTTTCCTTGTGTTGTCTAAGGAGGTGGGTTTGTCTTTTTGAGCCTTGCCTAAAAAAGGCACTATGGGGGTGGCAAGAGTCTTGGCCAGTATTCGAAAACCCAGGGGTGAGCTATGCTCAAAACCACAACAACTGGAACTTTAATTATATATGAATATATGCATGTATGTATGTATCCGTAGATAGAGTAACACAGGTTTCATTGAATGCTAGTTTCATTGAATCACAAATCCTCTCAAAAAGCATCTATCCACTATCAGCCAATCAATGCCAGTGACTATAACCTAAACTGACAGATCTGAAGCTACTTGTGTGCTTACTTGTCAGGATGATATTTAGGGTATTTTGTAATTATTGAACAAAAATAAGTGACAAAAGAATGGATGCCCATCTCCCTCCCCTTTCCTGAGGTGACTCCGTGTCAACATGTGCTATCTAAAAGAGGTTTTACACAATATGAAAAATGACAAAGGAATCAAAAAACTTATGTTGGTCAAGAAACTGAGGAATTATATGGATGGTATATGAATAACGTGAAAAGGCACTTGTTTGGGTACACTGCTAGTGTTGTTAAACATCTGAGGCTTAGGTCTGATCAGATTAAAAGAATATTCCCTTTTTTTCCTTTGTGACTTTAAATAGCATTGTCTTACTTATGATTCTCTCATCTATATTTTGAGTTGTTTTCCCCTCTATTTTATTAATTTTTATTACTCCTTAAAAGGGTGGATAGGTGAAGCACTGCTGCCAAGGGTGATAAATTTGAGCTAAAGTTCAGTGGTCCAGTGCAGAGTGGGTTTATTTGTGATGTTTCTCCATGCTGAATGCATAGGTCATGTAGAAAAACATTGTGAAGGGAGAATTCAAAAAGGTATCGTGACCTGCATACCTTCATCTATACATCTCAGTAACCTTTTGGTATTCAAGAACAGCCTTAACAGGGGGCGTGGCCAAGGATGAACACAGGATAGCAGCAGATTTCTTCAGCTCCACCAATTTCACTGCACTGACAGGAAATAATTACTTAAAAAATTAATTTATGAAGTAATTTTCTTTCTAAATATGTTTGTTTTATCTATTTCTTGAACTATATCTAAAAAAGAAAGGAAATTTTAAAAATATTCCTGTCAGAAATCACCTTGGAAATTTTCTTGTCAGTTTCTCTGTTTGAAATGAGTTCCAGTAAGACAAATTCTCAAGACTCCAGCATCAAGAAAGAACTTCAGTCTCTGATATCTACAATCCAGCAACTTACTGCTAAGATGGATAAACTGGATACTAAAATTGATACCTTCATAGAACTACAAAACAAATAGACTTGTTACATATAGATTTGCAACAACAGAAGATCCAGATTACAGGCATAGAAGAGACTGTAAATGACATGGAAAATAGAATCCAAGAAGAGGAAATCAACATAGAGTTTTTGCTGAAACAAAATACACATCTACAAACAAAGCTTGATGACCTGGAAAATAGATCTAGGCACAATAACATTAGGATTTTTGGACTGCCAGAAAATATTGAAGGTAACAATATTACTTCTTTTTTAACAACATGGCTCCCTAAAACATTAGACTTACCAGAAGCATTCTCTTTTGGTATGGAAAGAGCACATAGATCTATAGCTAATACTAACTCTAACAAAAATTATCCTAGATCAGTTATAGTTAGATTTCTATCATCTTTTGATAAAGAGATGGTTCTTAAATCTGCTTGGGCTAAAGCTCCTGTTAAGATTAATGAGACAACTGTGCGTTTTGACAATAACTATTCTTCCTTGGTAATAGCTAAAAGAAACGTTTTTCTGCCACTAATAAGGGAGCTTAAAAAAGCACAGTTTAAAACATACCTTCTGTTTCCTGCCAAGCTAAAAATCTTCCTTCCTGATGGTCCTAAAATTTTTGATGACTTAGACTCTGCATTACTGTTTATCAAAAAAAATAAGATTTTGGATAAAATAGAGGAAATGGAGTGGGCTAGTCCTTCATTAAAGAAGTTGGCAACTGAAACTTCGTGGAAGACTTCAGAGAAGAAGAAGAGACTAAAAAACAAATGATTTGTTCTATGTTTTTTTTTCCTTTTTTTCTCTCTTTATTTTTCTTCATTATTAATCTTTTTAAATATAGTTACTGCATTCCCAGAAAGCCACAAATATTCTGAAAATGATTTAATCAAAGTTATTTTTTGTGTGCAAAGAAATGTTTTGTTTCATAATCAGTCAAAATATCTGAGGAACTAATAACAAGCTATGATTCAGTTTGTTTCTCTTTCTGAAAAAGAGAAGTAAGGTTAGTAACTTGATACATTTTTTTTTCTTTTTTTTTCCTTTTCTTCTTTTCTTTATTTTAAACAATGACATTCTATTTAGATTATGTAGTGGGTAAAGGGTGGGGGAGGGCAGGGAGAGAAGTGTAATGAAAATATGATCAATGGAATAATAACTTATTTATTCCTGTAAAAAAGTTTATATGTTGTTTAAATACTATTGCTAATTATACTTTCTTGATTATATTGCTTATGCTTTACAAATAATCTGCCATGCTTTAATTAATAATAATTAGAACTAAATAATAGTAAATAATGTTTTATTTTCATTTTTATTAATATAAGCACTAAGTAATATTCCATTGTAAATACTTTTTATAGCTTCCTTTTACATTTTTCTATCTCTGCTTTACTCTCTTTTATTTTCTACTCTCTTTTTTTCTTTTCTTTATTCTTTCTCTTTATTTTCTTTCATATTAAAATATTGAAATGCTTTTGATCATACAGGCACAGTAAATAATAAGATTTGTATAAAAATTGAGTTGGGGCAAAAATATTGAGTTTTATAACTTATTAATAACTTTGGGCTTAATTTCACTTGCATAGAGGCTGTAATAACCTGTAAAATACTTTGCGAAGGTTTTGTTATATTTAGATGCATTTATACTGCTAAATGAATGTTTGTCACTAGTTTTTAACAAGATTCCCGACAAAATGTTAAGGGAGACAATTTGGGATGTGGGTTACCTCATGAACAGTGTCCTCGAGTTGTTTTAAAAGCTTCAACTCTCATAATTCACGCAGAGAAGCTGAAAGCAGTCAATTTGACCTTTGACCCCAGAATTCACACTGACACATCACAGATTCAGGAAGAACACTCTACCAGGAAGTAGAACTGCTGCAAATGCGACTCTGTGAAGGAAAATGAACTCTTTAACATTTAAATGTGAGTTATTTTATATAATTACTTAAGTATTTATGTTATAATTTATAAAATATGTCAGTTATAATGATTTTAAATGATGCAGTTTCTTGTAGTAAGCAAATGTGATATTTTAGAAGGCATAGAAAGTGAAACATTTATACAAGTGTTTTTGAAAGTTTACTTGACTGCAGCATACTAATTTATGTTAAAACTTATGATTTAAACATATACATTACTATAACTCATTTGATTTATCTGATTGACAAGCATAAATAACTTTATGACTCTATTCTGGAAGAAGTTGTCATGTGATATATTTTAAAGCAGCATTATAGATATACAAAATACAGATGGCTTTCTTTACAATAATGCAAGTGTTTCTGAGAATTTACATAACTATGCAGTATGATTTATAACAATTTCTATAAATATAATATTTTATTCTACTGACAATAATAAGTATGGGAAAAAAGCTCAGATACAAGTAATTCAAGTTTTTTTGGAAGCTGTTAACTGCATTTACATGACAGAAAATAGATGCATCTTAATATATGTAATGTCTAAACCATATTAGCCAAAGTTTTTGATTTAAATGAATATTAGAACTTATTTTTACAAACTTTGAATAAATTAATATGTAAATATGCCCTCCCTTTTTTTTTTCTTTCTTTCTTTCACTCTCTCTCTCACGTCTTTTATTTCTCTCTCCCCTCTTGGTTCCTAATATCAAGTTTATTTGAATGTTATTTGAATACAAATGTATTATATTAAATAGATGTATATAGTAGTATGAATAGTTTTAAAAAAAAAGTTTATCTTAGTTTATATGATGTTGTTTTATCAAATGTGTAGTTTTGTCTTGCTAGATAATCTAATTGAAAGTTGTTAATTTAATGTTAAATATAACTAGTATTAAATTGATAAGGTGGTAGCTGAGGTACTGCTGCTTAGGGTAGGGGGTTAACTTGAGTGGTATATACTACTCTAAGTTGGAGTTTTTAACTCCAGGCTGGGTGCAAGGTTTAATCCTTACATTATTTTCTCTTGTTCATTGTTGTATGTATATAGTTCTGACATCCACAATACATTTTGTAAACTCATTGTCACTACAAACAAAATTGAATCTTATACAAAATCCCATAAGAGATTCAATACATACAGCTATATTTAAAGGTACACCTAAAGAAGGAGATGTAACATTACTTATTTTGTTAATTGTTATTTTGATCATAAGATTCTTATGTTTTAAAAATGCCAAATGACATCTCTAAAAGGAATTTCTTTAAACATTAATGGATTGAATAATCCATGTAAAAGGACAAGCCTAATAAGATACATTAATTTACATAAGGCCAACTTAGTCTTCCTTCAAGAAACTCATCTCTTGAAAAAAAGATATTGATAAACTAGCCACAAACAAATATACAGTATTGGTTAGTTCAGAGCACACTCAGAAAAAAAGAGGAGTGGCTATTTTATGGAATAAAAGTATGCCCATTCCTAAAACTATTAAGTCTTATCAGGATGACAAAGGAATGTTTTGTATGGTTACAATACAAATTAATGGGAAGACTTATACATTAATTAATGTATATTGGATACCTGGAATTGGTATTAATACAGTGAAACACCATCTTGATAAGATCATATCATTCTCTATAGGAGATATTATTTTAGCCGGTGACTTTAATTGTATACTACATGCAAGTGACACTACCATTATAGGAAAAAGGAAAATTACATCTAATGCAAAACATTTAAATGATTTTGCTAATTCTTATCATTTAAATGATATTAATAATCAGATAGATTCAAAATCATTACCATACACCTTTTTTCTAACAGATACAAAACTTATTCAAAAATAGATAGGGTCTTTATTTCTAACCAGATGGTAACAGATTTAATTAATTCCAAAATCATTTCATGTCCTATATCTGATCATCATAATTCAATTGTTTTTGAGTTCATGATAAAAAATACTCACAATGTTCAGATCAAAAGGATACCAGCATACTTAACTCAACTAAAAGACTATAAAGAATATATACTTTCAGAAGTACAACATTTTCTAGACATAAATAATACTCCTGAAGTCTCCATTGTCTATGTTTGGGATGCCTTAAAATCATATCTATATGGACAAAGTATCAGATGGTATAATAATAAAAGGAAATCTTGGGATAAGGAATTGTTAGATATTCAAAGTAAATTAGACTCTTATAAACATAATAATAAAGAAAATATTATGGATAAAAAAGTAATTGAAGAAATAAACAAACTAAATGAGAAATACACAGAAATTTTAACTCATAAAGTTAAAATAACTCTAGAGAAATACAAGTTTTTGTCTTACTCAATAAGCCCCAAATACTTACATAGACTTAAAAATAAAACAAAAAGGTTGAATAAACAAAATCATATCAAAGAAATCTTTTCTCTAAGGAAAAAGAAGAATGTTTCTAGTCTACCAGAAATACTAGATGAATTTAGAAATCACTTTCACAAAATTAACCATAATAACATTAACATGGAATCTAAAGATAAAATAAAGGAGTTTATAACCACAAACATGAATAAAAAGCTTAATAAACAACAGATTAAACTATTGGACAAAAGTATTTCATATACAGAGGTTGTTACACAAATAAACAAGCTTAAATCAAACAAAGCACTGGGTAATGATGGTATTATACCAGAGATATATAAAATCCTTTCTAAAAGTACATATTCATTAATACATAAGGTTTTTATTTTGGCCCAAAATGAGCTAATAACCCCCCCATCTTGGCAATATACATTTATTTCGCCAATTTTAAAACCTAATAAAGATCCAACTAGATGTACTTCATATCGACCCATCTCATTACTTAATGTTGATTATAAAATGTCTATGAGTATTTTTGCTGATAGATTGAAGACAATCATCCCTGGCATTATAGATATAGATCAGACAGGCTTCATTGTAAATAGAAATACTTTTGATAATATAAGGAGAACTCTAACATTAATTGATTTTGCAAATAGGAAAAAGAAAGATTTAACACTTATTAGTCTTGATATAAGTTCAGCATTTGATTCAGTAAGTTGGGACTATCTGTTTACCTTACTGAAGTGCACAAACTTCTCAGATGCATTTGTAAATCTAATTGAGCATTTATACAAAGGAACATTGGCTTATATTAAGGTAGGAACATATGTCTCACAAAAAATACCCATTTTTAAAGGTACAAAACAAGGGTGTCCACTCTCTCCACTATTATTCACTTTAATAATGGAGCCTTGGGCTAATTTGATCAGAAACAGTACTGACATAGAGGGTTTTGAAATAGATGAAAATATATCTAAAATTCAACTTTTTGCAGATGATGTTCTAATTACATCAGCAGGATCTAATTCTTCTATGCAGTCTCTATTTGATAAAATGGTGAATTTTAAAAGTATTTCTGGTTTAATATTCAATGAAGAAAAAACTAAAATACTACCTATATATACACGAAAAAATATTCTCATTAGTGATTTTACTAAATATGTACCCAATTCAGGTCAGATAACTTATTTAGGTATAATATTATCTAAATATATTAAATCTATTATATATAATAATTATAATACCTGTTTTCTTAATATACAAAATTTTTTTTAATACCTGGAATAATATGTTTTTTACTATGGAAGAGAGACTTACAATTATTAAAATGATAATATTCCCCAAGATTTTATACTTAATACAATCAATAATACTTCCACCTACAAAATTAATTATCAAAAACTGAATACACTAATGTTAAATTTCCTATGGGCACCTAATAGACCTAGGATTGCATTAAAGAAACATACTAATAGCTGGTCTCAAGGGGGTATTTCTTTTCCAGACTTTAATTTATATACTATCTCTTCTATTGTAAAAGTTATTACTTTATTAATAGATCAGTCATATGTTGCAAAATGGAAAGATTACTGGGAGCTAATTAGTATGCACTTCATGAAAATCTCCTTAACACATAAAAATATGACTGTAAATAACTCCATGTTATGGTTACTAAAGGAATTTTGTACTTCACCTATTACACCTAAACATATAGTTAGTTACCCATTAAACATTATTATTAGCTATCGTAACTTTATATTCATGCATCCTAAATATAGGGAATGGAATTTTATTATATTCCTTATAATGTATACTCGGGGTATGCTTTTGTCATCTACTTCTGAAGGAACCCATTTAGCTATAGATAATGATCTAAAGTACTGGTATCAGTTGATATCTGATAATAAAGTTAAAAATCTAGATTTCTTAAAACAAGAATTGGATCTAAGAGAAACTTGCTGGTTAGAGGTTCAGACCTTTAGACAACATCTCATTGATAAAATAGATCTAATGTCTATAACAGTTAAAGAATCTATTCCAACACTGATTGATTACTTGATATTAAATTTACAACATAAAGTTTCTGATAAAGGAAAGCTTTCATACATACATAAAATTATCAGACAAGAAACGTTTTACAGTGTAGATACCTACTGGAATTATTTCACTTCCATTAATGGGGACCCACCAAATCAACAAGATAAACAATATATATTGGAATCTGCCTACAAAACTACGTCTTCCATTGTCTGGAGACTTTTTACATGGAAATTTTTACATAGATCTTTTTATACACCTTTGATGATGAATAAAATAAATAATAAAGATAATCTATGTAAAAGATGTAATGTAGAAATTAATGCTGACTGGGCTCATATGTTTTATGACTGTATAAAATTGAAAGAATATTGGAAGTCAATTAATGAATTTTTTACAGATAATTTCATTATTTCTAAATCTCTTATATTATTCAACACACCTGTACCTCAAAGTGTTAAAAAAAATTAAGCTTCCCTTGTTATGGTCTATTCTAGCAGTGGCTAGGAAAATAATAACCAGAAATTGGATTTCAGATACACCTCCTTCATTCAATGAATTTAAAAATGTTATGAATATAGTGTGCCATATGGAAATAAACACAGTAAGGTCAAAAACAACTAGAAAAACATCTTATTATATTGTATGGGATAATTTACAAAACCTGTTAAAAAAATCTTAACTTCAATAGCATGGTATTTTAGTTTAATTAATTGATCTGATTGTAGTGGATGTCTTTGTAAATACTTTGGTTGTTTTGATGAATGTTATAATCATATCTATTTTAATTACTTGTATAAAATTGTTATGATATTTCTCTTGTATGTTAAAACAATAAACTTGTTTTTAAAAAAAAGAACAGCCTTAACATGGTGCTGCATGGACATTTAGCATGCAGACATGCCTGGCTTTGTCTGTGTTCTGAATGTTAAGGAGGCAGTCCGGGTAGAGGCATATGCTAATTAGTCATATGCTCTCACTCCCCTGGAACTGCCTCCAGGAAGGCATCTGCATGCTGAGAGATTTAAAAAATCGCTCAGCTGTATAGATCAGCTTGGCCATCGCTACCATGTTGCAGTAGGGATTACAGGCAAAAGGCCATTTTCATCCACTGAACACAACAGCACTATGGGGATCAGAGGTTGGGGAGCTACTGCACACCACAGATTACTCTAAAACTGAGTGGAATAATCCCCTGCAGCAATACAGGTATTGAGGAGAGACACTAGCTACCAGACATACTACACTTATGCTGTAATGGCACTTAAACAATTAATGGGTTTAGGCTGTGAGGGAAGCACTAGCTATCAGGGAGCACTCTCAACCCTTGTGTGTTAATGGGGATATGGTGATAAGGGAAAAACTAAATACGAGAGATCAGATAAGTTAGGGACAAGTACAGGAGTTGTTTGTGCGTGTGTGTGTGTGTGTGTGTGTGTGTGTGTGTGTGTGTGTGTGTGTGTGTGTGTGTGTGTGTGGGTGTGAGTGTTTGTGTGCATGAACTTGTGTGTGGGCAAGAGTGACTAAGTGGGGGATCGCATTGCCTACATAAGCCAAAGATAAGTATTGTGATGTGCAGGTCAGCAATAATATACATGTCACTGTCGTAATTGTGATTCATTGATATGAAAATTCACCAATAATGAGGTCTTTCCCCATCTTGGCTATCATGTCTCTGAATTGCAAAATACCATATCATGAGACAGGGCCTTTTTAGTGTGATCCATACATTTGAGCTAGGCCCATTCATGAATTTCCAGATTAATAGATTAGAGAATGTTGATTTTGTGGTTTGACAAGCCAACAGATAAGACTGTCTTCTCTAAGGAGCATGTTACTTAGGATGAGACATTTGGAAATTTTAGAATTTAAAGTTAGATTTTGCTGAAGTAGGTGATAATATAGAAAATGTGCATACTGTCTACCTTGACTTAGATAAGAAATATGATACAGTATCACACTTGGGTGTTGCAAACAAACTCATAGATATATGTATAAACCCCTATGTTATATGCTGGATAGCCAGTTGGCTCTCATTTAGGATCTAGGAAGTTAGGATAGTGGAGAACACATCCACAAAGTTGCTGGCCACTAGTGGAGTTCCTCAGGGCTCTATGTGGGGTCCACTCCTTTTTAGCATCTACTCTGGCTGGCCAGGTTTGCAGATGACTGCAAACTAAGTGCAGTCAGAGTATCCTCCTAAGACACTAACATCCTACAGGAATGACTAAAAGAGACAAATGACTGGTGCCAAAGCCATGGTTAAAAAACAAATGCAAAGAAATGTGTAATGCTACCCTTTAGGAAGTCTGCCAGCCTAGGAAATTAATTTCTCGATAACACACCTCTAAGAGCTTAACCAGTAGTCATGGATTTGGATACATATGTAGATTGTAATCTGGCTTTCAGCCAACAAGTGTCTAAGATGGTAAGGAAATCATTCTATATTTTTCATCTTATGAGCAAAGGCATGGCATCTAGGTTCAAGGAACTCATCGTTCCACTGCATTAAAACCTATCGGGCCCATCATTGAGTATAATACCCTCTTCGGTATGTACCTGACCAGGCACTTGCAACAAGTGGAACATCCACAGAGTTCCTCACAGAAAGATCACAGGGTGTAAACAGCCTGTCATACATAGTTTACCTCAAAGCCCTATCTCTATACTCTCTTTCTTACAGATTATTGATATGTGTGCCTGGCATACAAGGCATCCTTGAATCCCACTCTATTGGACCTTTTTGCATATCTACAAAATGAACAGCATCAAAATTCCTTGATCTATGGATTTAAACCTTTCCGGTGACATAAATAGGACATGTTGGAGGCACAGGTATGTAACTTAGAAAATTCCCTTTCTCTGGAACAGGCTTCCCATCCATGTGAACTGCAGCTCTTCCCTAACACTATTCAGTAGAAACCTGGACCAGTGCAAGGGAAATAAGATCTGTATCCTGGGTCTAGCATCTATGTCTGTAATGGACAGAGGCAGTCTGTAAATCATGCCCTACTTACATATATCCCATAAAATAACCTCTAAGCCACATATATACATAGACAGCACCTTTATTACTACAGTTAAAATGTCAGGTAAATTTAATCATTCTCTGTCTTGCCTTAAATCAGTGCTCTCTCCCTCAGAGATTAATACGCACAGTTGGCAAAATCCACACTTATAAGTCCCTATCCTCCTTCTAGTAGCACAATCATATGTTGTCAGTCTTTTTAAATTCTCCCATATGTTGTTTCTTCCTTTCTATATAAAAGTGGGTTGGTTCACCACCTTTTGTTCCACCTCTGGAAAGTGAGTATGTATTTATTTGTTGGTACTCATAATTCTTTGTGTTGCCCCAGATTAAAGATTATAATTCAGGATCATCACTTTATAAAATTTCTTAACATCTATGGGTTTCATTTGGGAGGCTGTCTGAGTTTGTTGCCCCATTACCAAGCACAATTTCTTGCTGGATCTCATTGACCGGGTTAGGAGGGTAGATCCTCTTCAGAAACATCCTAGTTAGATTTTCAGTCTATAGGCAGAATAAATTTATAGTTGGATGTAATCCTGGCCAACCTAACAAACTGTCCTTTCACTAGACTCCTTTTATTGGATATAAGGATTATTGCATAGTGCAGGTAGATATTTGGAAAGATGGGGTTTCTGTATATTATTTACAAAAAGGTCTTATTTAACCCTGTCTTTTAGTAGTGTTACATCCAAAAATGTATTTAATCTTCAGAAAGTTGGTGAGTTAATCTAAGGAAGTGTGTGATAATATCTAGATACTTAATGAACTCTTGTAACTGGTCCTTACTTCATACCCATAAAATGTAAATATCCTTGATGAATCAAGTACAAAATGTCCAGTGTTTGGCATAAACAGAGCCAATCACAAATCTCTGCTCACACAACTGTTAGATTTAATGTCCATAAACTGGGGCACACACTGCCCTTATGGCCACTCCTTGCAGTTGTTGGGAAAATTCCCTCTCAAAATAAATGTGATTATTTTTCAACATGATCGTTATTATTTCCACCACAATTTTTTGGTTTCATTGGAAAAAGGAAATCAGCTGTACAGAGAGCTTCTTCAAACTACTCCATCCTCATGGGGGGGGACTAAGAAAATCTCATGAAAATTCCAGGAGCCCTTCAACATGTGAGGATGTATGTTGTTGAAAGGTTTTACTTTTCTATGCTGGTGGCTGGGGGTAAGTTTTTGACCCTTCTGCAGCTGCAATGGGGGTGGGGGGGTTCAATGTATTTGTGCATCTTGGGTATGTCAAAAATAGTTTGACTTTGAGGTCAATCTACATTTACAAAGTCAAAAGTTTATTTGGTAATGACCTCTTGGTGAAGCACATCTTCTAAAAGTAAGTCAATATATGTATAGGAAAAGTTTATCCCATTCAGAGACACCAAACAATATTTATCAGAGTTTGTGAGAATGTAATACATTCTACTACTGTTATTCAACAGAATTCATGATCACCAAAACCCCCACCTTTGTCTGGCTTCACCAACATTAGAGATTTATCATAGGACAGTTCCTGTAGTAGCTCCTTTTCATCCTTGGTGAGATTATAGCACCCGTAACATTTTTTGGGAGCAGTGATGTTTTTATAGGTCTTTTTCACACATTTTTTTTTTCATATAAGTGAATCACAGGGCAGAGGGGTGAGTTGAAAATGCCCTTCTTGTGTAGCTCACCTGACGAGTAAATAGTTTCAACTCGATAAAAGCTTTGGTACCATTGAGTATATTGGGGGTTACAAAAGGTGAGTCTATTTTCAAAAAACATAAACTGCCTTTCTTCAATTTTAATCTGACAGTAGTTAAAAATCTTATAGTTATTAAAGGACCAAAACGTAATATCCATATGATGATAACATTATTTTTGCAACAATTGATGTTACCTACTTGTTCTCAGTTGGCCCCCTTCCTATGGGGATGGTTCAAAGAAGCTGTCTGAACAACCAACTTCATTTCTACCAATAAAACCAAAATTGTAGTACAATTAATGGAGATTTTGTTGAAAAATAATTACATTTATTTTGATAGGGGATGGACAGAATGTGCCCCTGTTTATGTAAATTTAGTCTTATGGCTATAGGAACAGATATTTGTGTTTCACTTTGTTAATGCCAAACACTGGACTATTTATATCCAATTTCTTGACGATGATTCCATTTTATAGAAAGGAAGTAAGGACAAGTTACAAAAGTTCTTTAAGTATTTGAACACTCCTACCAGTGTCCTTAGATTTACTTACAGCCTTTCTGAAGATGAAATACATTTTTTGTATGTAATGGTATTAAAAGACTGGTTTAACAAGACCTTTGTCTCAGTAATATGTAGAAGACCCACCTTTTCAAACCCCCCGCACTATATGAGTAACCACCCTTATGTCTAAAAAAGGAGATTAGTGAAAGGGCAGTTTCGTAGGTTGACCAGGATTACATCCAACTATCATTTATTACTCATAGAGACTGCAAAACTGATTGGATGTTTCTGGAGAGGGGCTACTCATCTAAAATGGTTAGCAAGATCTGGCAAGGAATTGTGCAAGTGTTGGGGTACAAAATATATATCATTGCTTGGCAATGGGGCAACTAACTCTGACAGCCTCCCAAATGAAACCCCCAGTGTTAAAAACTTTGACGAAGTATTGCTCCTTAATTATGGTAACAAAAAGAATTGCCCAGAAGTGGAAGAATAGTTGGAAAACCAGCTCACTTTTGTATACAAAGGTAGAAAGAACACCAAGAGGAATTTGTAAAGACAAACAAAATATGACTGCATTACTATAAGGAAGATGGGAACTTACACGTGTGGGTTTTCTCAATGCAAAATGACCTCTGAATGAGAGTGCATTGATTTAAGGGCAATACAGAGAATGCTTAAATTTACCTGACATTTTAACAGCACTAATAAAGGTGCTGTCCATCTTGCAACATGTGATCTATGTTCTTATTTCTATGTAGGAGAGACTGAGAAAAATTTTAATTAGAGAATGTATCAACACTCTTACAACATTTCCACAAAATAGGAGACTAAGACATTATATAGGCAACTGCCACACTGATGGTTTCCATTTTTGTATTCTCAAAGAAGTTGTCACTGACCTCAAGGATAGTCCCTAGGAACTGCAGCTTGAAGCATGAACTAACATGGCAATTGGACCTAGCTGCTGCTTACACTTTAAACTAAAACTGTAGCAGATTTTATAGATTATTTTGTTAACACTGCAAGATTAACTTGCTTGTTAATCAACTTTATTTACAAAAAAAGTTTTAAAAGTTTTGTAAGTCTTACACATTTTAGTAAATCAAGTTGTTTTAGCTTTCATATAAGTTTTTTAAATGTTTCAAATATTTTACCTTTTGTATTATTTGCTTTATAACAGTGACACTAGTTTTAAGAATTTGATCCTGTGATTTGTACTCCTTTAAAAGTGTCTGATTGAATTTTGCCACTAGCTCTGATGAAGTCCTTTCCTCTGGGATGAAAGTGCTTAACTCTTTTACTTTTTGGAATAAATACTACTGTTTGTGAGACTTCCTATGGATCCTTAACATAACCTGTTGTTTATTATTTTCCCCAGACAAGCCTGATTGCGTGACAGGTCAAGGTCAGTATTTCTGGGGTCAGTGGGGAGGGGAGAACTCTTTTTTCAAGACCCTCAATGGAAATGATGGTTTGGGATTTCCCATCAAAGTGCAAACACTCAGTAGGATTTTAGCAGATTACCCAATGTATGGGCCTGCAAAGAATTACTCAGTGACTTTGTTGGGGGGTTTCCCATTAAAACACATTCTGAGCCTAAATTTCAACACAGTGCTAACCTTTGCTTGGCTTTGGGTAAGGAAGACATGCCCAAGAAACTCCTAAACAAGGAAGTTGCCAAAGGACAGAGGCAGGCCCATTCCTTTCTCCTCCTTTTCCGCCTTTTCAGGTGTCTCCATTGGGGCTGGCACCCAAGAAGACACCAAAGCAGTATAGGCTCAGTCATCACCTTTCTTCCCTGGGAGGTACATCAGTGAATGAAAGCATTAGCAGATTTGATGCTCAGGTGCAATATTCTTCCTTGGAAGATGCCATTAGTATCATAAGGAGAATGTCCAATCTCTGGTTAGCGAAGGTAGACGTATAGTCAGCTTTTCATTTATTTCCCCTCTGGACAAAGTTCAGAAAATGCACAATACCCTGGAGCCAAGCTGTTCACTCTGCTATAAAATATTTAATAGCTGGTGCTTCTGGTACCTTGGCTTTTCACTTTCATGGAAAAACTTCTTACACCAAGCAAATATTTTTTTATATACAAGTGCCACCAATCAGTTAATTAAACAATTAAATAATAATTGAACAAGTCAGGAGTGCCAGAGAAGTATGTAAGTATGGTACAGGATATGTACGAGGGTAGTGTGACAGTGGTGAAGTCTGCAGTGGGAGTGGCAGATGGGTTTAAGGTGGAGGTGGGATTACATCAAGGATTATCTCTGAGCCCTTTCTTATTTGCAATGGTGATGGGCAGGTTGACAGATAAGATCAGACAGGAGGCCCCATGGACTATGATGTTTGTAGATGACATTGTGATCTGTAGTGAGAGTAGGGAACAGGTGGAGGAGACCCTGGAAAGGTGGAGATTTGCTCTAGAGAGGAGAGGAATGAAGGTCAGCAGGACTAAGAGAGAATATGTGTGTGTGAATGAGAGGGAGGATAGAGGAATGGTGAGGATGGAAGGAGTAGAGTTGACAAAGGTGGATGAGTTTAAGTACTTGGAATCAACAGTTCAGAGTAATGGTGAGTGTGGAAGAGAGGTGAAGAAGAGAGTACAAGCAGGGTGGAGCGGGTGGAGAAGAGTGTCAAGAGTGATTTGTGACAGACAGATACCAGTAAGACTGAAAGGGAAGGTCTACAAGAGGGTAGTAAGACCAGCTATGTTATATGGGTTAGAGACGGTGGCATTAACAAAAAGTCAGGAGTCAGAGCTGGAAGTGGCAGAGTTAAAGATGTTAAGATTTGCACTGGGTGTGACAAGGATGGACAGGATTAGGAATCAGTATATTAGAGGGTCAGCTCAGGTTGGACGGTTTGGAGACAAAGTCAGAAAGGTGAGATTGTGTTTGTTTGGACATGTGCTGAGGAGGGATGCTGGGTATATTGAGAAAAGGATGGTAAGGATGGAGCTGCCAGGTAAGAGGAAAAGAGGAAGGCCTAAGATATGGTGTATGGGTGTGGTGAAAGAGGACATGCAGGTGGTTGGTGTGACAGAACAAGATGTAGAGGACAGGAAGAAATGAAAACAGATAATCCTCTCTGGTGACCCCTAATGGGAACAGTCGAAAGAGAAGAAGACCATCACAGCAAACTACTGGCCAAAGATTGTTAACCAAACTTCTTAAAATGTCAGAGAGGGAGGAATACTTGGTGACAAAATAAATCTTGCCGTTATATCCTTCCTGTCTACCATCATGTTCATGCTGCTCATTACCCCTCCTGCTTGTGTTCATTTTCCCTATATTTATATCCAGCTTATTCCTAGCACTATTTAGCATGCCCAGGGAATATCCTTTAGCTTGTAATCTCTCTCTTTCTTCTGCTAGGTTTCTTTCTAATACCCTTGCTTCTGACGTATTAATAAAAATACATTTAAATTCACCACAAGGTAAACAATTGATTAAGTGGGGGTTATGCATGCTACTAGTGTGTAAAAAATTATTCAGTGCTGTAACTTTTCTGTATCGTTTTGCACAAACTTATCCTTACCTACATATAACTCCACGTCCAAAAATTGGATTGAACGGTTATTCAATTCTTTTGGCTTTTCCCGGTTAGGGGTCGCCACAGCAGAACTCCAGTCCGCTAATGACTGGCAGTGGATTTTTATGGTACCAAGTTGCCAGCCCGACACCCAACCTTCATAGAAGGCATACCGATTCACGCACGCACCTACCATGTATAAATTTCAAACCAAACTGATTCTTGTTTAACTGATCTAAAACAGAATCCCCGAAAAAATAATTAATTCCCTTTGCAAATAAAAATTAAGTCATTTATATAACTTTTGTATATGATGACATGCTTGTAAAAAATTCTGTGGGATATATGAACTTCTTCTCAAATTCACCCATAAAATGATAGCAAAAAAGGAAGCAAATGGTGCTTCCATAGTAGTTCACTATATCTGGAAAAAAATCTCCTTGCCAAAACAAAAGTTATGTGTGAGGCAGAACTGTAAAATTTTAATAAGGAAGGAGGTATATGGTCCTTCCCCTAGTATATCATTAATAGCTTCCAAATCCCATGTTTTTAATGCTGGTATACAAGGAACTAACTTTTATACAGTAGGCTGATAATAATAGTCTTAACACTTTATTCCTTTACCACTCTCACAAAAATCTGCAGTATTTGTAATGTGAGCTGGAATTTTCTGTAAATGTGTTTTCAAATGAGCATCCAAAAAAATACCCACGTTTTTGCAAATACGACTCCACCCCTGCCGCTATTGGTCTACCAGGGGGAGTTATTTAAGTTTTTACGTACTTTAGGAATCACATAAAATATAGGCTCCTTGGGTTTTTTAACATGTAATTTCTTAACATCTAAGGCTGACAGAAAACCTAATCTTTTACCTCTTTCTAATATTTCCAATAAATGAGTTGATCTCTACCATCGAGTTCCTGGGCAACATTTCATAATCTTCCTCATTCAAAACTAAATCATGAACCCATTTTGTTATACCTGATTTTGGACATTATTACCCAGTTACCCCGTTTATTTGCCTGCTTAAAAACTAATCATTATTTATGTTTTTCAGATTTTTAAGAGTTAACTGCTCCCCCTTGTGTAATTTTAAACTTCTTACTGACTTAAGAAATTTCAAGTACTCAAGTTTTACTTTCTTATACAATATCAAAACTACTCAAAGTAATAGAAGTTTTAGGAGGTGTAAATTTGCTAACATTAGGAACTTCAGGAACAGACAGTTTCCCATACACCATGCAAAAACCTTTGTCTTCCTTTACAACATCTTCTACAAGTGCATCTGAATTACATTCTACCACACTGAATGATATATCACACAAATGTTTTTCATGCAGTGAACCATTCAATAACGAATCATATAAATCCACAATCTCTGAAAAATTGTTGATATTAATCTTTGCATATTTACCCTGAAAGAATGTTATTAAATGTAACTTCCTGCAAAAACATTTTACTTCTAATAAAACATCAGCCAAAGTTGGCAACTGCATATGCACAAATTTTGCACCTTTAAGCAACAGATGCCTAACATCTCTGGTAATAATATTTAATATGCCATATTCATTTGTACACTTATATTGAGAATTACGAACATGAAAGTCCAAAGAAGTGAAACAGTCCACAGCTTGTGCTGCAGTACTGGAAAAATGTCCTAATTCTCAGTTTTTTCGACCCTCCCACGGCCATTCTGCTGGAAAATCACCCCATTACCATGCTGTTCTAATTGTCCTTCAGCCTGGATGTTCTCCACCTGGTATATTATTGAATAACATGCTTTTTTTGCTGAAGGACAGTTCTGCTGGGGAAACTGAAGAGGCACATGAAACAATGGATCATCCTTCAGAAGGTCTAAACTTTGACCTTCCCTGATGTTATTTTCTCTGTCAGAAATAAATAAGGTAATTCTTAAAAGTCTCCCACATCTCTATTCAACATCTTCTTTTTACAAGCAAGGATTTCAGCTTCTGCTTTCTCAGTTTTCTCTTTGATTTCTTACATTTTGCTGGAAAATGTTATATTAGAAATTTCACTGAGCAACAATTCTTGTAATTGTAAAATATTATGTTGAATTTTCTCATACGACCTTAAGTTGTGCTTAACAATCACAGGGAGCCAACTCAGCGTGTATTGCAAAGAAACTTGTTTCCATTCATCTAATAGGTCAGCTTCTTCATCAGTAAGCTCTAAAGCTGCCAAAAAATATACCCTTAGTCCCCTTGGAGTCATATTACGACTACTGTACTTTTCCAATAAGTGGGTATCATAGAAAAGTGTTCCTCTTTTTAAAATTAAATGTTCCAGCTGTTTGAATCTCAAATGTTGGTCATCCCTATTAATTGTCCACCAGAGATTATTTGAAGCCAACTTGATTTCTCTCTCCATTAGCAAATCCAAGAACCAAAGCTTATCTTGCTCTACTGTAGTGCAGAAAATACTTGGGACAGCTCCAGCCCCTTCCAAAGACATGACAAACACTGTGAAATCTCCATACCAGATAAAATTCAAAAAACATACACCATGGAGCCAAGCTGTTTACTCTGCTGTAAAATACGTAATAGCTGGTACTTCGGGTACCTCAGCTTTTCACCTTCATGGAATAACTTCTTATACCGAGCAGATCTTTTTTATATACAAGTGCCACCACTTAATTAATTAAACAATTAAATAATAATTGAACATTGATGGCTAAACAATCATTATCAAAATTCCTTTGCTCTAATGTAATTTATCTGGTTTGGAGATTTCATAGTGTTTGTCATCCCTCTGGAGAAAGGACTGACCATTCCTATGCACACATGTCACTGGACATTTTTACTTCAAACAGTAATGTCCAGAGAGTGTGAAGTGCCCTGTTCCACTTTAGAAAAGTTTAGTTCTACCCCCCCCCCACACCCATTGGCATGCAACATCAGGCTCATCACTAACAAACTATTAACTAATTGGATGACTTTCTTTGATTGCAGGAAACAGGCTTTATGGAGCCAGGGAGAGCTTGTCAATTATTTCCCTGTTGTCTTATGAGCTAGACGTTGCCCTGGATATAAATAAATAAGATAGTCAGGTCAAATCTTTAGCATTTTGGGGGTCTGAGATGGATGTTTCCTCTTCCACTTTCAGATTACCAGCTGCCAAGCTAGCATAGTTATGGACTGACATAGAAGTTTTCCTTATTATTATGTAAGTTAGCATTCAATATCTGATGCAACTTCTGGAACTTCTCAGTTTTGTATGCTGGGTGATTGGACTGGGCAGGGCCTTTACCTGAGCTTTGACTAACTTACTGAATGGGGACAGACAGAAATATCACTGAGAATGAGTCATTTGGAGAGTGAAGGGTGGTTTGTAAATCTGGCACTTTTTCTTAGTGGATTACAGTGGCATTTTCTATTGGCAAAGTGACTGGGTTTCTTAGCAGTATCTATTCACTGTTGCAGTGGGGGGTTAGCACCCACTTCCAAGGCTGTTGGCTTTCCTCCCCTCTACCTATAGATTAGTCATGACAGGTAAAGAGGGATATCACCTTCCTAAAGTTTATGCCAATTTGGGCAGCCACAGTAGTATGGCAGGGCCAGTTTCATGGGTAGCCACAGTAGTACGGCAGAACATGTTTTATGGGTAGCTAAAGTAGTATGGCAGGACCAGTTTCATGGGCAGCCACAGTACTATGGCAGGACCTGTTTCATAGTTACTCACAGTAGTATGGCAGGACCTGTTTCATGATAAAAACATAGTGTTTCACTCTGATAACCAAGTGGAAGCTTTAGTCCTCTCTAAAAAATATCCAAGTCCATCCAACGTCAGTCTTTTCTGAGACAGCTTATCTTCCATGATCTCCAAATAAACCTATCTTTTAAAGGCATTTATATTCCAGGTCGAGTGAACAAAGTTGATAACAGTCTTTTTCATTTGCAGGTCAACAAGCTGAGGTTCTTAACATCAGAGGCCCAGAAGCTGCCCAACACCATCATACAATCCCTATGTTCAATTGGTATAGTCACTCTTGCTAATCTTGGTCAAACAGCAACAAGAAGTTCTACAGAAGAGAACACTAGGCTTTTATGGAGTTTTGGAGTGGATTTTCAGCTTCTGAGAGATGTTGGTGCTCCTTGTTGATTTGTCAGCTTAGTATTTCTAGGTATTGTCATATAGAACCTGCGAGGACTCCTGGCATTCATTTTGCGACTCTCGGTTGTTTAAGTGCTGATCTAGCAGGTTTATCATATTATATGAAATTTTGCTGGTTTCCTGAACACCTGGGTTGAGGGGGAAATATTAGGCCAAGACAACAACGGTATGTTCCCCATTCATAACAGCATGCTCTGCAGCCTTTTCAAGGGGATGCATACAATTTTAAAGGATTACCATTCTTAGGCATTGTGTGCTACCCTGATGAGCTGGATGTACTGGGGAGGCATCCACATATGGGAGATACTGCAAGGTCTTACTTGGGTAGAGAGGGTATATTTTCAAGTATTTTGTATTCATTTGGCTTCAGTATTCCAAAACTGATCAACTGGCTTGGAGTCAACAGGTTAAGTTAATGAGGCACCTCAATTCCTTGCTGTGCACAGTTATCTGGACTTCCACACTCTTCAGCTTTGAACTCGTTTGGAGTTAGTTTTCCAGTGGCCTCATGGAAGGCGAAAAATGTCTAGTATATTCAGCACCCTTATCCATAGCAAACTGTAGATGCTACATCTCCCTAATTTTGTCATTAACTCCACTCTTTTTATATCAATAATGCAGACTTTGATAGAGAAGGGAAATTTACATTATTAAACATAGTGGGTGCTGAAGTATGAAAAAGTGCTTGTGAATGTATATCATTAAATTTATCTTTAGTGGTTGCCTTCATATCAATTCAGTTTGAGTCAACCTACTAAAAGTTCTTTAATTGGATTGTAACAATATGTTGTGCACCTGCACAAAACTGCACCTAGGTGAAAAATAGAAAAAATATTTACAAAAGCAAAGTGTGGTGTGCTAGAATATTTTCTTACCCAAAATGTTCAGTGATCTACAACTTATCTTTTACATGCAATATGTCAAGATTCAATTACCTTGTCTTCACAGAACAGCAATGGAAAATAAAAGTTGCAGTGTTAATACTGTGACACTAGAAATAAATGTTACAAGATGGCATATAACCTTGGTCATAAATAATCATTGTTTCAGAGGGTCATTCCATATAGGCAAAATCCACTCAAAAAGCTGCTTTTATTTGCTTTAAAACTGGTTAAGAGACCTTGGTATTCTTAACACTAGTGGCACTATATTCCAGAATTTATCTACTTTAATTAAAAAAAAAAGCATTTTTCTTACATAAAAACTGTCAACATGTTACACGAGCCTGTTATTTCATCACAAATTTCAGATTAATATTTGTGGAAAAATCTGACATACCATTTTATCATCACTAAAAACCTACACTGAATATGCACTAAGTGCACACGCTCTGTATTCAAGAACATCCCTACCACATTTTTTGTGCTTTCTATTCATTCAGAAAGAAGTGTACACTTTGTGGTAACCTTTATGAATCCCTGTCAATATTTAAAGCTGCAAGAAAATTAATAGGAAAACTAAAATTAGATGGAAAATGTTGTGAGTTGCGCTTATTATTTCGGTTCACTCAGAATGGTGTATACTTTGTGTAGGCGTTAATGAATCCCAGGGTAAGTACTTAAAGTGATATATGAGTAAAAGCATATTGATATAACTTGTTGTCAAAGCCAAGATGGATATCTTTGTTTTTTTTTTTACTACTGAAATTAAACCTTCTTGTTTTGATCCCATTAAAGCAGTAAATCCAAGTATTGCTCTTTGATTCAAATAATCCACGTTTCCCGTATACTCTGGATAATGCTGTTATAAGTAGTGAGAGTAATATCAGGAATTTATGCAGAGTGGTGGAATTTTAGTTTGAAAAATGATGGCAATCTTGCATTTGTAATAAAGAAGCACTACATTGTGAGTGTGGGCATTCTACATACCAACACTTGTTGTGTTGGAAGAGTTTTAATTCTACTATATGACATTATCATAAGACCACAAAGAATACTCTGGAGCTGCTTGTGTTTATAATTGTTGAAGAAAAAAGAGCCACCTCATAGACAAAGTTGGTGTATCCAATATAAGTCCAACTAACAAAAAAGAGATCATCACACCAACACCATGATGCAGATAAAAATCAGGGAAACTTTATTGCTCAATCAACAATAGTACTTAGACTTTCACCATAAGGCTTCATCAGGCAAATAAGTCCAAAATTACAAGCATCTCATTTAAATCATTCATCAAAATCATGTGACTGAAGTAAACCAGTCTTAAAGAAACATATTACAATTTGTTTCTGATCTCTATTAAAACGGGTTTCAAACTAAAATGCTCATTCAAACCTGGAAATTGATATGCCTTAAATCTTAAAATCCATTTGCTTTCCTGTAACTCAGTGTAGTTGGTCAAGTCACCCCCTCTAACCACTTTATAAATATTTTGTAATATACAAAAATTAAAAGTGTGTGAAGCATCTGTTTGTTTAATGTGCCGATAAAGTGCATTCGTGTCTATTTCCCTTCTAATTTCCAACAGATGTTCGCATATTCTGTCCTTAAGTCTTCTATTACTTTTACCTATATAGAACACATTACATTGTGTGCACATAGCTATATAGATTATATTCATAGTATTACAACAACCATGATTCCTAAAATAAAAATTATTTTGTTTGACAGGATGTGACAAATATACTGAATTTGTGAGCAAGGTGGAGTTAAACCATCAATCCACCTTATTGGCTGACACTTTGGATCGTGTCAGTATATATGAAAATTCTCTTATTAAGCGTAAAAAGAGAAAAATTAAGAGGGACATGAATGATTTTAGCACAGGCAACGTGTTCAACATCAGAAAACCTCCCTCTTATCCTAATGAACAAAAGCGTGAGAGATTGGATTCTGCACGAAACTCCAAATCAAATTTACCATCAGATTTTAATTCGACCAGTCATCAGGAATGTCGACCACTACCGGTACGTGACGTCAGCACTACTTCTGTAGGACTGCCGGCATCCACTAAAAAAACTACTGCTGAAATAATTTCAAACTAATAATAATCCTATCAAAACAAACAGATGCTTCACACACTTTTAATTTTTGTATATTACAAAATATTTATAAAGCAGTTAGAGGGGGTGACTTGACCAACTACACTGAGTTACAGGAAAGCAAATGGATTTTAAGATTTAAGGCATATCAATTTCCAGGTATGAATGAAAATTTTAGTATGAAACCCATTTTAAAAGAGATCAGAAACAAATTGTAATATGTTTCTTTGATTGGTTTACTTCAGTCACATGATTTTGATGAATGATTTAAATTAGATGTTTGTAATTTTGGACTTATTTCCCTGATGAAGCCTTATGTTGAAAGTCTTAAGTAGTAGCGTTGATTGAGCAATAAAGTTTCCCTGGTTTTTATCTGCATCGTGGTGTTGGTGTTATCTTCTCTTTTTTTGTTAGTTTGGCTTATAGTGGATACACCAACTTTGTCTACGAGGTGGCCCTTTTTTCTTCATTGGATTTTGCCTTCTTTTTGGGTTTCGCCCACGGACCTGATGTCGCAGATACCTACCACAAGTGACTTACAATTATGAACTACAAATTTGAGCAATATGCTGGATGTCACTGGTAAGCCTTTATACCTTGACTTTACAACAGAACTTTCTGAACCAATTAATGATGTTTTAACATGAGAGAATTTTGAGAAACAACTACAGGATTTGCGGTCTAAAATGCAGTTTTATAAATGGCTACAGTGGCAGAGACTTTCGTTTGAAGTTTACATCAAACGCAAAATTGTACCAAGAGGTTTGCTTATATTTAATATGCCTAGTTACCGTGATAAATATCCTGTCTTATTGGAGAAATGGCAACAAATTAACCTTAAAGCTTCAATTGAGTATATGTAGTTAATGAATGAATTTTTATGCCAATGGAGTATCAATTGAAGCAAGAACTGATAGACGAATATACTGAATTTGTGAGCAAGGTGGAGTTAAACCATCAATCCACCTTATTGGCTGACACTTTGGACCATGTCAGTATATATGAAAATTCTCTTATTGAGCATAAAAAGAGACAAATTAAGAGGAACATGAATGATTTTAGCACAGGCAATATGTTCAACATCAGTAAACCTCCTTCTTATCGTAATGAACAAAAGCGTGAAAGATTGGATTCTGCAGGAAACTCCTAATCAAATTTACCATCAGATTCTAATTCGACCAATCATCAGGAATGTCGACCACTACTTAGCACTACTTCTGTAGGACTGTCAGTGTCCACCAAAAAAAACTACTGCTGAAATAACTGAGAGTTCGTCGAATGTGACAAAGGAATCAGTGGCATCTAATTCTACTTCTAATACTGTAACTATCGTTGATTCCAAAGTTGTTTCAGCATTAGACCCTTTGGATACACCCCCTTTATCTATGGGACCATATCCTTTGCCGAAGGAAAAATGGAGTTTTCATCCGAGTTGAGGACAGAGCCAGACCAGAAACACCAATTATCACATCAGTATACGGAGCCAGAACAGATAAACTATGGTGCTGTATTTAACTTTTCACATTATAATTTGACAGAGAAAGAACCACATTTATTGAGTAAGGGTTTATTTTACATTCCCAAGCAAATGGCAGATATTTCAGACGTTCTAAATTTGAAGTTGATTTATGGTTATGAACAACAGGATATTAATGTAAATTAGTTTGTTACTCGCAAGAAGAGCACATTTATACCTATCAATAATCCCTTGGTAGCAGTTTATGAAGAAACTGTTATCAATGAGATTTATGATTTGTATTTCCACAGTAAAGGCTGTTATTTTGATATTAGTTACAAAGAAGCAATTAAGTCTCTTCTAGCTAATGAAAACATTGTTATAAAACAGGCAGACAAGGGAGGGGGTATTGTTGTTTTAGATACAAATGATTATATTAATAGAATGCTGAACCTGTTAAAAATGGATGATTACCTGGAATTAAGTGCTACTGATTTAGAAGTTATTGTTTCTGAAGTAAATTCTTATGTTTATGATATGCATTTAAATGGCCAGATATCTTTAGATTTATTGCAATTTTTTTATGTTCAGCATCCAAGAACGCCCTTTATATATGGCATCCCAAAAATACACAAATGTTTTGCGTAACCCCCCTCTGAGACCAATTGTCTCAGTATCTGGTTGGATCTCTGAGCCTATATCACAATATGTTGACATACAATTGAAAAAGGCTTTAAGTTTTTCCTCAACCATTATTAAGCATACTCCTAATTTCTTAGAGCAATTATTTATATGGTCACAAGAGCTTTAATATTTCTTCATGCTATTTTGTGACTTTAGATGTAGACAGTTTATTTACGTTAATTCCTAATTATATAGGCATAGACCATATCAGGGATTTTTTGTTACCCCTGCCTATTTTTAACTCTACAGACATAGAAACCCTGTATGCACTTATCGATTTAATTTTAAATCATAATGTGTTTTTATTTCAGGAAGTAATATTTAAACAATGTCGAGGTGTAGCGATGGGTACACCGATGGCAAATGGCTACGCTAATTTAGTGGTAAATAAATGGAAAAATTATTATGTGCTCAGTGATCAGAGTAATAGATTTTATAAGAATATATTATTTTATAAGCATTTTGTGGACGACTTGTTCCTCATTTGGGATGGATCTATTTTAGAATTTTATGATTTTGTTGATTATTTACATTCTACTAGTGAATTTTTAAGGTTTAAATATAATATTAATTATAGTAACATTGGATTTTTAGATGTACAACTTTTTAAGAAAACAGATGGTACTATAGGCATTACTTTATATAAGAAGAAGGTGAAGAAAAATAGTTATTTACATAAGCATAGTATGCACCCCCCATATATTTTTAATAGCATAGTGAAAAATCAATTTAAACATGTCACACAATTAAATAAAGATTTTAATCAAATGACAAAGCAATTAGACACTATGACTAAGGACTTTATAGATCGATGTTATAACAAACATACAGTGGAAAAACTGACTGTAGAAATGAAAGATGAATTGGATAGAACCATTTTTCCCATCTTTTCGGAATCTTATAAGGAATATTATGGTGCTAATAAAAATAAATGCAAAAATAGAAATAGTAATAAAGGAGCATTTAGATGTATTGTACCTTATGATGCCAATACCAGCAAAATACAAGGCATCATTAGGAAACATTGATATATGATATCTCATATACCAGATTTTAAAAATATATCACAGCAGTATCTGTCCTTTGGTTATAAAAATCAGCCTAATTTAAAACTGCAGCTATGTTAGAAGGAACAAAAGAAGTACTTAGTTAATAGTAAATATGTAAGTTTGGTACTCAAAAATGCTTTAATTGTAGTTTCTGTCAATATATTTTTATTGGAACTCAATTTATACATCCTATCATAGGTTCATAGGTTGGTACTGGGCTATCTGCCCGAAGGCATATATTAGCCCAGCCACGTTGTGTGGTATTCACCGCCCTGTTAGTAGTTCCCTAGACCCTTGTACTAGCAGCTAGTACCCTTGGCCCCTATCTAGTAGTGCTGTTGGTGTGATCCCCGATGTGAACTTTCTGTTACCCATCCACTCATCAAGGTTCCTCTTGAAGAGTGATTAGTGAGGGGCCCTGTCTTATGTAGATCAGGACCCTGTTCCATAGTAAGGGAAGTCTCTGCGAAGGGAATCTATCCCTCCAGCATGTTCTATTCATTGTTGTGTTGAGGTTTATATCCCTAGAGTGTGTAGCTCAAGTAGATTTGGTTTTGCTAAGATGGAGCATGTTCAACAATTCTGGGTTGGACATGGCTCTGTACGTTAGATAGAGATCGCCTCTGAGAAAGCAGTATACAACAGAGAACAGTCTTAGCTTTTTCAATCGTGTTGCTTACGGCAACTGTTTGAGGCCAGTAATCCTCTTGGTTAGGTACCTCTGTGGTCTCTCCAGCTGCTGGAGATGTCTAGCCAGGTACATTCCAATTGGTGCATTGTACTCAATAATGGGTCTGATGAGGGAAGAGTAGAGGGGCACCATTACATCCTTAGATCTTGATGCGAACCCTTTCCTGATCAGATGGGTCACATAGAAGGATTTTCTAACCACTTTGGCAACATGTTATCAAAGGAAAGCTGACTATCTACTTGGGTCCCTAGATCCCTTATTTCTTCTTCAGATTTCAGGGGATTACCTCCTATGTTGTAGTTTGTGGGTACTCTGTTTTTTCCAAAGGGGATTACTACACATTTTTTTGCATTTAGCTTGAGACCATGGCTTTGACACCATGCATCAGTCTCATTTAGGCCCTTCTGGAGGATCTCCATGTCGGCTGGAGACTCTATTATAGCACCCAGTCTGCAGTCATATGCAAACTTAGTCAGCCACAGCCCTTCCGTGCTTGCCTGTACTTCTGAGAAGTATATGCCAAACAGGAAGGACCCCAGGACAGAGCCCTGAGGCACACCACTCATTACTGGTCTGGATTCGGACATAGATCCCACTACTCTTACTTTATGGGATCTGTCTGAGAGCCAGTTTGCGATCCATCTTGTGACGTAAGGGTTTATGCCCAGGCTGGTGAGCTTATCAATAATACCTGAATGGGGAATGGTGTCAAATGCTTTAGCAAGGTCAAGGTAAGCCGTGTGTACCTCCTTTCCCTTATCTATAGCCTGAGTAACTGTCTCAAAGAAATCCACCAGGTTCAGGAGGCATGATCTGCCCTTGATGAAGCCGAACTGTGTGGGGTCCAGCGACTGGAGGTTCCCAATCTCTCCATTTATGAGTTCCATAATGATTCACTCCATAGCCTTACAGATCAGACTGGTCAGGCTTATTGTTCGGTAGTTCCCAGGGTCAGTTGTGACCCCACCCTTGTGTAGTGGGACCACCGTTGCCGTGCGCCATTCTATGGGCACATATCCTGTGGAGAGGCTGAGACTGAACAGGGTATTAAGATGCAGGGTTAATTCCTTTTGGAGCTCGCGTATGACATAGCCTGGAACACCATCTGGTCCCATGGAGGCAGTGTTTTAGCTTTCGATAGAGCCTTGTTAACCAATGTATCAGTAATAATTGGACTTACACAATCCCCTGGAATGGTAATAGGCTCTGTAGGTGGTGAGGGGGGTAGAAATTTGCACTGAACATGTCAGCCAAGATGTTGGCAATGTCAGAAGGGTCAGTGTATTTTGTTTCATTTTATACTAGCTCAGAACAGACCTGAGCGTTGCCATTTAGGTTTTTGATGTAGCCATAGAAGGCCTTATGGTTATCCTTGGCATCCTTGGCAACTTTCTTTTCAAAATTAGCTTTAGTTGACCAAACAAAATAATTTTTATTTTAGGAGTCATGGTTGTTGTAATACTATGAATATAATCTATATAGCTATGTGCACACAATGTAATGCATTCTATATAGGTAAAAGTAATAGACGACTTAAGGACAGAATATGTGAACATCTATCGGAAATTAGAAGGGAAATAGACACAAATGCACTTTATCAGCACATTAAACAAACAGATGCTTCACACACTTTTAATTTTTGTATATTACAAAATATTTATAAAGTGGTTAGAGGGGGTGACTTGACCAACTACACTGAGTTACAGGAAAGCAAATGGATTCTAAAATTGAAGGCATATCAATTTCCTGGTTTGAATGAAAATTTTAGTTTGAAACCCATTTTAAAAGAGATCAAAACAAATTGTAATATGTTTCTTTAAGATTGGTTTACTACAGTCACATTTTTTTTATGAATGATTTAAATGAGATGTTTGTAATTTTGGACTTATTTGCCTGATGAAGCCTTACGGTGAAAGTCTAAGTACTAGCGTTGATTGAGCAATAAAGTTTCCCTGGTTTTTATCTGCATCGTGGTGTTGGTGTTATCTTCTCTTTTTTGTGTTTATAATTGTTGCCAATTAACTAGACTGGAAAGAGTTCAGAAAAAAATGTTTATATGTATTCCAGGCTGATTGATGATGTTAAACATCAGAGTTATCAAAACAGATTGGAACAGCTGTCCCTATACTATGTTATAGAGTGTTTAGAGAAGATTATATTGTTGTGTATAAATAGATGAGTGATGTTTCACTATTGACTACTTTATGCTTGAAATTACTCAGCAGTGCTAGGGCACATGAAATATATTTTATAAACGTGCCAGCTTTTAATACCACAATAGGCAAAACTTAATTTCACCAAAGAGATGGGAAATTGTGGGAGAAACTCTGCACAGACATTAGAATGGCAATTAGCCTTGATAAGTTCAAAGTATTTATTGATCATTAGTTTGGCAATAAGGTATTTAGTATCTAATAATAGTTAGCCCACTCACTTAGGGTCTCTTTTAGATACCCACTGATCACTGAATATTGAAGACAATATATTTTTGGATTTTTATTGTAGCCATCACACCAGATACTTTTGCATTATCTGCAAATTTTGACACTCATATATTACTGAAAGCTAGCAGTGAAGACATAAATGCATTAAATAGGAAAGGGACCTGAATGGGACCCCTGAGGTATGTCCTTATTCATCTTAAATGGGTTAGACACTACATTTTTAATCTACAGAAAAGGCCTTCTATCGTGTAACCTATCATTTACCCAAATAATATATATTCCATAGAGTCATTTTTTTAATAATTGAAGAACCATACAGATTTTAACACCTTTGCTAGAGCCAAGAATATTATACCACCTGCAAGGCCTATTGCCTTTGAATTGCAATGCTTCAAATGTATGAAAACCATACATGTTATCAAACACTATATTGTGCTGTTACCTGCCTAAATTGAGTTATTTCTTTATCTTCCTCTTGCTATGTGTAACACAAATTTGGCATTGCCTCTACTAGATTGTGGTCCCACCCTATTCATGTTTTTATTATATTTCTCTATGTCATTAAGTTTCATTATAGATCCCCTGCCTAATGGCATAATATTTTTCTAATGGCTGTTTCATCTTTAGAATGTCTTCTGTGAATGATTGCTGTCTAAATGTACTGCAATCTTCTGAAGCATGTCCTATTTCATATCATTTTCTGCATAAGAATACTGACAGTAGTACACCATGGGGCCATACAGTGTGGATGTGGTTGGTAGCTGTTTCATACCTACAGTCTCTCTTCCAGTTTCTAGCTGTCCAGTTTTTCTCAGCTCATATTCCTGTCAGAACACCTACATTCCATGATCATATCCAGTTATGCATTCTGGGAAACCCTATCGTCTCTTTAAGTAATTCATAGTTCTTATCTATATTCAATTTGACTCTCCAACCACTTACCAAGGAACTCTGTCTACATGTTGGGGGTCTCATCTCCATTTTATATTTACTGCTTTGAATGCATACTAACAACTAACTTAATACCTAACTCAGACACTGCATTTACAAAACATGATGCCTGCTCTGAAGCTTTTTCTTTAAACCAGTGAGCTAATTTTATTGCAGATTGCATGACTGGTTTTAATATTAGAAGAAATTCTTCAGTCTGACTTTATTTTTAACTGCCTGCTTTGCTTTAGTATTCTTTCTTAAAGATTCTTACTTATTTTCAGCATAATTTATAGATTGTAGCCATTTTCTAAACCTAATATATGCACTGAATGTATTGTACTTCCATCCAGTACATGATCAGCTACGAGAATGAAATGCAATGTCTTATACATTTATTGGTCTGTCCCTTAATGTATGAACCACGTGGTATAATTCACTCTGACCCAGCTGGAAACTATACTAGTAGTATACTGAATATGAGAACAGCACATAAATACATTTGATGAAATGCACCCAAGTTTTTGATCTACAAACTGCATTTATTACTACACTGCAATTTAGATCACTTGGCATTCATATGATGTGCTATGATATATCCCCAAGACAGCTAAGGCATTTTCTTGAAGTTCAACTATACAACAAAAGTTTCATCACTTTGCAGAAAACAAATCAGTAATTTCACCATAAGCAACACTGAATAATGGCAGAGCTGTAGTTTCAACTTTTTTTTTAGAAGAAGAAAGATCAGCTAGACTAATGATTTGTACCTGTGCAATAGAGAAGACTAACTCACACGAGAAGTAACAGCAGCCAAGAAAATCAATTTATGACAGCAAATTGCCTGCTGGGATTATATATGCAGTGATATGTTTTGCAGCTGTGACATGATCTCATCATAGGAAGAAAAATTACCTACAGTTCAAATGAGCAGAGTGCATGCTTGCCAAGTGGGGGAGTGGTTCTGATCTATACAGAGGTAGTAATACTTTAATGTAGCACAGAAAAGGCAACTCTCTGTGTTGATTGCTTTGAATACCATGATATATTTCAGAAAGGAGAAAACTTCTGAAGACATGCTTATTGATGCTGTTAGCTTAAATAGTTTACTGTTCAGGATGTAATGCAATTTCTCTGTTAAAGAAATTAAAATATATTTGGTATAGTTGATTTCTACAGTGTTATTTTTCAATTTTAGTTTATGCATCTGAAAACGTACTGAAGTGATGCAGTGTGGTGTATATTTAGAAATAATGAAGCACACAAAATTAATTTTTGAGTTCTGAAAATAGATGAAGATGCAGTGCATATTGTATTTACTTTTATAAATAAGCATTTGTTAGGTTATGATAACCTGAGTATAAAAGTACTTAATAACCATGTCATCAATTCAAAAATACAAAGGTTTAGATGTTGAGCTTGTGACCTAATGGCTAATGCGGAGCTTGACTGTTGTTATCCTGGGATAGACTTTTCTTCTTGCCTAAATTATTGTCAGTATACTATGGATAGTGAGGTACTTCACTTTATGTTGCGTGGTAAGTTATTTTTACATTTGTGGAGCTAACAGGTAATTACTGTGTGCCTTTTCTTCTGTTATGTACAATAATTTTAAATTATAGATTACTAAATATTGTATTGATTCTACTTGATACATTTTCCATGCAGAAGTTTTTAAATAGAATCTCATCAGGCATAACTTTTTATGTCAAGCACAGATTCCCCTATGAAAAGTCTGTAGGGTGCATAAGAAACAGTTCCTGTTTTCTGACAGAGTAGTCTTGATTTTGGCAACCATTCTGCCTTTCCTCATTTGGAATACCTGTGTTTAATGGCTTCTTTTCTAGCTACAGAATGCCACATTATGTTCTTTAATTGGCTTGATCATAATTTATATAATAGTACAATGTATTAATGTAATTTGTTGTTGTGCTTTTTAGTATGAGATATGCTATAGAGTAAGCTTGTCTGACCTTGGTTCTCACATGGTGTTCAAAGCTTAATTTACTGTCTGTAATGATTTCTGCATTTTTTTTAGTGCACTCAGTCAGTATTGTACTAAAAGTGTATAACAATTAATTTTATTAATTCTTTTGTTTCTTGCATAATTCATTTCAAACTCGCATCTGAGCTGGGAACTATTACAATTCTCAGTGGGTAGAAGGCAGAGAAACATCTTGGATAAGACGCCAGTCTATCAGAAGATGTGTGAAAATTGTTACATACATGTACAAAACTTTTTATAATCATCAGTTCATCTAGAGCATAACTATAGAATGCTAAAGGATATAAGCATTCAGAAATACACTGCACAGACAAGGTGCCCAGGCTGAGAACTGAACTGAACAACTAGGCTTCCTTTCTTTGCTCTTAAAATTTCTCCCACAACTATTTATGTTTACATTTGTGGACTATCTGTTGCTCAAACAATCCCCCAGATTCACTATCCTTCCATGCAGGACTAGTTTAGTCCTGCACGGAACTGGCCATTTAGGAGCAAGATGGCAGCATGCCATGCATATCAATGAAGATACACAGCCTGAGCTCCTAAATGGACATGGAGCATGTACAAGTGCAGGGGGCGTGTCTGAGAGCAGAGCCCTCCGAATATACATACCCCTGCAATGAAGAACAGCAGTGTATGAATAAGAATGAGCAAGACCACTCATAGGTGTTCGCATACCCCCAGCAACATCCCCCCAAGTTTACAAGAGCAATAGCTAAAACATTAAATATAAAGAAGGTTTTTTTTTTTTTATGAAACGGATTAAATTTAACCGTAGGTGCGTGGGTTTGCCCATCGCTTAGCTACGGTTAATGCAGCTTAAATGGCACAAGAGGATACAAGGCAAGATATATGCAAATGAAGCAGTACAGCAATAGTGTAGTGGGCAGAGCATTCACCTTACCAGCAAACATTCTCGGTTCGAGTCCCATTTTCCATGTCAAATCACTTTATGACCAATTTTATGTTGCATAACTTACTAAATAACATATATTTCTGAACTGGAGTACTGCATTAAATGCAGATGTGAGGTGTCATTGTCGTAATGTTGTAAAGTCCACAGATAATCACAAGTACCCCATACAGTATATGTACACAGGAATCATGGATACAAATGGAAGGTCAAATGAGTAATGAATGATAAATCCATACAGTTTCCAAATCCACCACCTTCCCAAGAACCATTTGACATTACTGTCTAAATTAGTGCAGTGGTAAGTGGAAGTAAGTGAGTTTAAGCCTGTTTGCATGGGGGTAAGCAATATACACACAGGTTAAGCAATGTTGAAGTTAACTCTCTGTAAGCATATTTAACCAAAGGTTAGCATTGCTTACCCTCGTGCAAACCTACTTACAATTGCCTTAATCACTCTGTATGCAATAGCCACTGTCCTTGTCAGAAAGGAAATAAACAGCCTCTGCAGATCTTGAACCCAGGTCCCTGTACACTAAAATCACAGCAGTTAACCACTAAGCCATCATAGCAGTACATAAGATCGAGGTATCACCAAACAGATCCTCACTATAGGAAAATCAAACCGAACAAGTGAAAGGAATCTGTATACAGTTTTTTGTTGTATAACCTACTAGATAACATAAAAATGTGAACTGGAGTACTGCAGTAAGCCCAGATGTGAAGTGTTATTGTAATAAAGTGTTGAAATCCCCTAATAATAATAGGAGCCCAGAGTCATGGCAGGACTCCTTGTGAAAGAGCATGACCAGAGACTGCTGCAGGGCCAGTACAAGGGTTCCCAATACAAAGCAGAAGCTTCGGACCAACTTGCCCGTGACTTCACCAGTGCCACTGGCATACCCCAAACTGGTGAGCAGGTCAGGCATCACTATGCTGACCTGAAGCGGAGAAAGGGGAATCTCTTGGATGAGTAGATCCAAGAGACTAGGAGGACAGGGGATGTTCCAGCCGTGTGTAAGTATCAGTCCACTACCTGTTTAATAATTGCCAGCTCATGTATATTATGGATAGGTATGGGTAAATATTCCTCTTATGTCTTTCACAGTGGCAGATGAGTGGGCTGCGAAACAGGAAGCCCATGCCTGTAGACTACAGCAGTTGTGACGTGAGGTAGGTTAGTAATACTCTTGCATGTACTGTTATAGGAAATGAATCTAAAAGTAGTAGTAAGTTAACTGCCTGTATAAAACCTGTATTGTTTAAGGCATGTACTGCATACACCAGAGAATATGGCAGGAAGAGTGTCATATAGGTTGTATGTAAATAAAAGCATAATAGCCTGACAATAAAGGTCTAACTTCTGGACTGCATGTGTTTACTCTGGTATCATATGGTAATGTAGAGTTGCAATCTCTTAATAGTACTGTTGTATTAAGCACTGCTACCCACACTGTGCTACATAAATAAAATGTGTAGGACTGTCTGTATATGACTGTTGTAATCCCAAGAGGTCATATAGTACAACTGAGAGAGACTTAGACAGAAAACAATGAAACGACAGGCAACAAAATCCAAAATAGCACACTCAACTGAGATGTGGGCTGTTTTATTTTTAGCACACACAGCCATGGTTCAAATCCTGGGAGTGGTAGTAGGCTGTATGCAGAATCATACCCCACAACTGTACAGATGTGTCCAGAATGTCCAGTAAATCAGCCCATATCTGCTGCCTGTCACCCTGTCCCCCTGGCAAATCAGTGGGATGATCCCAGATGTTTAGGCAGCAAACAAGACATACAACTGATTGTCAGACATCTATAAGAACAAACTTGTCACTCTAGCAACTCCCCAAAATGTTATGAGAGTAAATAGCCAAGTATGTCCCATCTCCACCCCCATGTTGTCAAGCTGTGACCAGTGTGTGGGCAGTAACAGAGTGAGACGTATGTGCATAATACTAATGTGGAAACTGGTAATTTGTGTGGCAACATTCAGGTAGTGCTAACAAACAGTGATCCCACAGGTCTGTCAGATACGAACACTGTGCCTAGAAATAAAATATTGATATCCTGTAATGGTACTGTTTACTCTGGTATTGTATGGCATTGTTAGTGTTACAGTTCCTCTGAATAATAAGGTATTACTCATCACTGTCACCCACACTGCACTACATAATACAACTGTCTAGGAAATCCTGTATAAGAGTGTTGTAATTACAAGGTCAGAATGTAAAACCACAGGAGAATTATATACAGAAATCAGACAAGAGGTACACAGCAATATCTATATAGCACACTCAACTGTGATGAACAGTGTTTTATTTTTAGAAGACACCGCCATGGTTCGAATCCTGGGAGTGGTAGTAAGCTGTATGCAGAATCATACCCCACAAGTGTACAGAACTGTCCAGAATGTCCAGTTAATCGGCCCATATCTGCCAGCTGTTACCCTGTCCCCCTGGCATATCAGTGTGCTAATTTCTGACATGTAGGCAGCATTTCATATTATATAACTGACTGTCAGACCTGTACATATTTGGAAAATGTCAATGCAAACGAACCTGTCATTGTACAATTCACTAAAGGTTTAAGAGGGCAATAGTTAAAATATGTCCTGGTTCAACTGCATGTAGTGAAGACATGCCCAGAGTGTGTGCAATATGAGATAGACAGGTATGTGCATAACATCAACCTGGAATCTGGGAGTATGTGTAGAAATAGTTAGGAAGTGTTAACAAACAATACCTCCACAGGTATACCAGGTAAGAGGTGTATACTGCAGGTAAAACTCAGTTCATGTATATAGTTGTCGACAGCCATACCACTGTACAAGCAAAGGCAAAAGGGTAGTGTACTAATACCTGTAAGGTACAGATCACAGCACTTACTGGGAAAGTAATGCAAACTACAGGAATATACTAATTGTTAACTGACATCTCCCCCCCCCCCACCATATTTGCAACAATAAACTAAATACACAACTCAGTCGGTATGTGCTGCATTAACTCTACTGTTGGGACATATGTCCTATTGTTTGATAATTATTTAAATTTGTTTCTATGCATGTGCCATGTTGAAATACTCCCACATTGGTGGTATGCTGCCATCAATGTACCAGAACGCTGTTGTAATGACCACTGTGGTTCCAGATATGCATGTGTTCTGTTTGCTATGCAACTGTTCCATATCTGGTGTTTAGGTTAATGGGAATATCTATGCATGCTGTTATACCTAATCTTGAAATGTGTTGACTATTACTAATCCACATATGTTGATAAAATATAAACACCATAGCATGTTTGGGAAGGTCAGACCCAGACAACCCACCTTTCCCACCTCAGCTGACCGTGGCACTGGGCACCAGCACGTTTGGGCCCCAACCCAGGACCTCATCATCTGTTGATCCTGCACCACCTTTGGGTAGAACTTCCACAGGGGATGGGGCTCACCCCCCCGGGAGCAGTCATGGGCAGGAAGCTGTCACCCATCACCAGGTCAGGGTCATGGTGAGTAGCGAGCTCCGCAGGGAGTTTGGAGATCTACTATGCCAACTTGAGGGCCATGTATCACAACTAGAGGGTCAACCTGGCCTCTTACTCAGCTCCCAGCACAGCCAACTTCGGGGCTGTGAAGGTGCAGTGGAGACTGCCCATGGGTGGGGACCTCAGTCCCACTATTTCCATTAGGGAGCTCATGGGCTTCCGATTTCCAAACACCCCTCCCCATCAACATGTTTACCCCCCACATGTGTCATATACCATCCCTGTATGCATCTTATTTATCTTATCCGTTAACCTACCCAACCTACCTCCCCAAATATACCTACTATCCCTCCTAAACATCCCACTCTCACCTGAAAAAAAAAGGGCAATCTGTTCCCAAAAACAAATCTCGCCCCATTCATGGCTGTCCACTTCACACATGTGTCCACTAGACTCATGTAATCTGGTCTAATTGGCTTAATGAATTATAATTGTTGTCCTCACCCCTCTCTCAGGGGTTTGAGTGTCCAAATATATGTCCAGATTCAGTGTATATGCACAGCTGTTGCTGTAGAAAAAATGGGAAGCTATGGACCTTCCCTACACCCCTCCTGTACATCCCTAGCTATTTTTCCTACTGTCTTTCCCTCCTTGTGCCCCTTTTTCAACACTTTCCTATCAACCCTTTTTCATTTCTTTTAAAGAAATTCGCACAGGGGTAAGCGGAAGTAAGCACTTTTAAGCAGCAGTAAGCAGGTTTAAGCTTGTTTGCATGGGGGTAAGCAATGCCAACACAGGTTAAGCAATTGAGAAGCTAAATCAGAAAAAGAACTGTAACTGGAAGTTGGCAGTGCTTACCTCTGCTGTGAATGGCCTCAAAAGCTTTGCTCCCTACACCGACATCCACACTTGCTCTGTCTGGGAATAGAACTCCTACCACACTAGTATATTACACTACAGCATTACACCGTTATAGGATGTGCCACAGTGATTACTGGACTACTCCTTCCCCAAAGGTGTATTTCAAAATGAATGACATCAGCAGGCTTGCCAAAGTAGGGCAATGGAGGTTGTATTGACTGTGAATGGCCTCAAAAGCATTGCTCCCTACACAGACCAACAAGTACACACATATCCATGTCTGGGAATAGAACTCCTACAGAAGTAGTATATTACACTACAGCATTACACTGTTATAGGATGCACCACAGTGATTACTGGACTACTCCTTCTCCAAAAATGTATTTCAAAATGAATGACATCAGCAGGCTTGCCGAAGTAGAGCAATGGGAGGTTGTATTGACTGTGAATGACCTCAAAAGCATTGCTCCCTACACAGACAAATAAACATCCACACTTGCCATGTCTGGGAATAGAATTTCTACCTAACTAGTTTATCACACTACAGTATTACAGTTATAGGATGAGCCCCACAAATTACTGGGCTATTCTTTCCTCAAAGGTGTATTTAAAACTGAATGACATCAGCAGGAATGCCAAAGTAGGGCATCTGAAATTGTAGTGAGTGTGATTAGTCTAAAAAGGCATTAATCCCTACACAGGCAAACACAAACAGTTGCCATGTCTGGGATTAGAATTTCTACCTAACTAGTTTATCACACTACAGCATTATGCAGTTATAGGACGTGCCACAGAGATTACAGGGCTACTTATTCCCCAAAGGTATATTTCAAAGTGAATGACATCAGCAGGCATGTCATAGTAGGGCAATGGGGAGGGCAGTGTGTGTGCATGGGCCATAACCCATTCATCTAGAGGCAGGCACATCACACTCAGGTAAACACCGGTTTATATTCCACAGGCACATGTATACAACTGCTAGATGACTACTGCCTTGTACAGTCATGTTGCACAGTTAGCACTAGCACCACAGAGTCTATAATGCTGAGGGATTCCAGAGGCAAATGTCTACGGTGAGTGACATTTACACATCATGTGGTTGTAGCCATTTGGCTGTGTGCTGGGTGGGACAGGCCTCATGATGGAAGGCTCTTTGTCACTCTCACTCTCTTCCACTCATCTATGTATGTGTACTTTTGGCATATTATAGTGTGTTGTCCTTGGATATATGTGTGTATTCCTATCCAATGTGTGTGTGCAAAGCATGACTGGTGCATACTGAGGAGTGGACATATTTGCTTGCAGTGATGTCCTGGGGAACACAGGGTGAATGCAGCTGTGTCCAGTATTGTGGCCAAACACCTACATATTCTTGCAAACTCATGCCATTCTGGAGGGGGGAGCTGCAGACACTTGCTGCTGGGTCTGTGTAACTGGTTCAGCACCTTGGTACAGTGGTGGCAGAGGATACCATACTTGTACATCCTTCAGCGTGACAGTATGGCCTTATCTTGCTGTGGCAATACCTCACAGCTGTACAGATTCCCACAGGTTACCCAGAGGCAGGGGTCATAATTCAGGACATTACCCCTACACATTGTGGTTTATGAGCAGGTTTGTAGCCACCCATTCTTTTGTTTGCAGCCAGGGATAGTATGTGCACATGGCTGTGTTTCGGACTTCACACACTCCAAGCTGCCCATGTTCTCACCCCCACCCCCCATTATTCTATCCTCTTCCATACATTATGCAAACATTCTCTGATACTTTCCCTATAGTTATCACCCCATCACATCAGTATATTGGTGTTGGTCCACAGTTCATGCAGTAGGACATGGTGGACATGTTACTGTGGTTTGTCCACATGGCCTTGCATATGGGTTCTGTGGACTCTGTTATGTTGTTATTTGGGAGTCCATGACATAACATACATTGGCAGTATGGGTGAGACACAGGCCTTTGGCAGAGGACTGTAGGCCATTACATAGTGATGCAGGCCAGCTGTAGCAGGCCATTGCATTCTGTTAGTCCTACAGTCCCAGACTGCAATACGTTATATTCCTCTGGGGTTGCAGGGTAGGTGTGCTAGGTGTTCATGCTAATACTTTCTGTCAGTATTGATCCAGTGGTGTGGATGCTGGCAGGCAGCTGCTTACAGCTAGGGACACACCTGCATGGGACACCTGCTCTGCATGCTGCATTCTTTCGCTATTGCCATACACAGGTGGGGGTCATATTGTACTCATTCCCAACAGCAGGGATAAGACTGGAGATGTACCTGTGCTTGGTGGTTGGGTGAGCTGGGTGCATGTATGCTACGGACACTACTTGCATCTGACTCACAGATATGCATGGGGCATTCCACTTATGCTGGCTTGTGCAGGGACATCAGCTGTTTCTTAATACATCATTCCTATGACCTTTGTGGTCTGCCAGTGTTTGGCCAGATGACATCGGTATTCCCTACTACAAGCACAGATAATGTGCTACAAACCTGTATGTACAATGCCAAGGGTGTGTCCATTTGACAGTTACATATTTTACACTGTCTGTCTGGGGTACTTCCCCCTGTGTACTGCTTGTATATCTGGCCTGACAGTCATGCCATGTCCATCTTTCAGATGGTGACACATATTACTTTCAAACATTTACAATGACTTACTGCTAGAATATGTTATACTGGGAAGCACTGTGTTTGGCACTGCAGTTGTGAGGACTTGGCCCTGTCATTGGCAGTACTGGGCAATGACCACCAGGACAAACCTCACCATGCATACATACTGACCACTCTCACACAATATACAACACACACCAACCTAACACATGCAGACCTGCCTATTGTACACATGCTACAATCTATCCTACTACCTTGGCCAGCTCAGGTAATCTGTTATTATACCTACACATACATGTTACTACGTGTCTACATAGGAATGGGGGGGCAACCTGACAGTTACTACGTGTCTACATCGGATTCGTGGGGCACACCAGACTGTTACTACATTTCTACATAGGATTGGGAGGCACACCTGTGTGTTACTACGTGTCTACATAGGAATGGGGGGTACACTTGACTGTTACTACATTTCTACATAGGATTTGGGGGGGCACACCTGACAGTTATTGCATTTCTACATAGGATTGGGGGGACACCTGACTGTTACTATGTGTCTACATCAGATTGGGGGGGCACACCAGACTGTTACTACATTTCTACATAGGATTGGGGGGGAGCACACCTGACCCTTGTACACATTTGCTATGACTGTACTGGTATGTCAGGTACTCCTTTTCATTCTGTATTCTAACCTATCATGCTGACTAGAGGCATAGCAGTGTACTACAGGTCTTAGGTTTTATTGACCTACATTTCAGTTTCTGACGTTTTACCTTTCAGAACTAACATCCCACTGCCTGACCTGTTGTAGTCTGTCTGTGTAGGCCTGGGGGGTTACCCATAGCCATCATTCAGAGGCCTTAGCACAGCCTTTGTTTGTGTTTGTCTACACCTGTCCTACTAGCTGAGACTGTTGTTGGGTATGTGAGCCTCCCTGACTGGTATGTGTGTGTCATATGGACACACATGTGGCCCAGCACATTTCCTGCAGTGGATTTTGTCACCATGTGTAATACTGGCTACTATAGTGACACCAGTATTTGTTACAGATCTCATGCTGCCACTATAGGTGTCTACTATCTGCTGGCATCCCATTCAGCCACCTGATTCGCTTGCATGCTCACATCCATACCATAAATACAAGTAACAACACATACTACTCCATTCAGCAATTGGTAGGAAGAGCGACTTACTTTGTGGTTGTGCCAGTATTCAGGATGGTGCTGGAGGGATGCCTGTGTTGGATGCACATAGTACACTCCCTATACATGGTTGAGCACAAGTAGTGTCATGTTTGGCATCCCTTTTACTGTATGTGTGAGTCAGAGAGAGGTGTCATTGCCTGGGTCCCTCCTGTGTCAGTGTATGTGCTATATGTTGCCTCTTTGCCAAGGCCAGGGCATACTGGGCATGCCTCCTTCTGCCTACTGGGCCAGGCTCAGGTTGTTCCTCATCCAAGTCACTCTGTGCCTGTGCAGGCCTTGGCAATGGTGGGGGTCTGCGTGGCCCTGCCCCATGCTGTTCCTACTGCAGCTGTTTCCGCAGGATCATATTGTGTAGCATGGCACATACGATGACAATTTGAGTACATGTAGCTGGTGAGTACTGCAAGGCTCCACTGGATGTGTCCAGGCACTGGAACCATGACTTGAGCATCCCAAACACATACTCTATTATAATTTTGGTCTGTGCGTGTGCCTCATTATGGAGTTATTGTTCTGGTGTGTGTGCATTTCTGATGGGTGTCTTCAGCCACGGCGCCAGTGCATAACCAGCATCCCCCACTAGGTGACCATAAAGGATGTCCCCATTGGCAAATCTCTGGTATAGCTGCATCAGATGCCAGATGTGGGAGTCATGATAGCTTCCAGGGCAGCCAGCGCACACATTCATTATAATGCCCTGGGCATCGCACATGACCTGGCAGTTGATGGAGGGGAAGCCCTTGCGATTGATCTAGACCCTACCCTGCTCACCAGGTGGTGCTTTGATGCATATGTGCGTGCAGTCTATAGCACCCATTACCTCAGGGTATTCTCCTATTAGGTGGAAGAGATGCGTATTGCTGGCCAGCACCTCACGTGTGTTGGGGAAATATACGTGCTCACCGACATGTGCTGACATGACATCCAGGAACTGGTGGAGTACCCTGGATGCTAATGCTTGTGATTTCCCCATGATATCCCCAGTTGGCCTTTGGAAGGTACCTGTGGCTAGTATTCTTAGGCCTACACATACCTTGGTATCCACTGGGATGGGTTCCCCTCTGTTAGTTCTGTGTGTCAGGTGTGGCCGGCACAGCTCAACAATTTTCTGTAGGAGGTCCCTGTCCACCCTATAGAGCTCCACTATCTCCAGCTCATGTATCCCGTGGTAGTTTACCCTGGGTCTGTACACTCTTCTCCATCTCCTCACTGTGGGTTGGTCAACAGCATTCTCATCCTCACCACCCTTAGCCTCTTCCACATGTTGATGTATGATAGCTGCTGTAGACCCTATCATTTTGTTGTTTTTGTTTGTTAAAATTTCCCTGCTTGTATACACCAGTGGTGTAGAGTATGTGGGGAAAAACTGAGGAAATGTGTTTGCTTAGTTTATAATAGTGCTCTGGGCTGGGCTGCTGCCTGTGTAATTGGCTGATTCTGATACATTTCACCTGCCAGCTATGCTAGTTCTCCTTGATTACCTTCCTACTGCTGTTTTCCCTTCCCATTGCCTTCCTGTTTAAGCCGGGGGTGTGCCATGCAAACATAGTGCTCAAATGTGCACAGAGCTGCTATTTCCTGGTTTACTTTTTTTCCTTTAAAACCTAGTGTGCTGTGTGCACACCTGCTTAGGCAATGTAAAGAGCGCTAGGCAGCCTCAGTCACACCCCTTTGCTTAGCTTTGCTAAGCTAAGGGCAAACCCGAATCACAGGGCTCCAATCCTTTTACAGTATGCCTGACAGACCCCCCCCCCATGATGTCAGCTAACTCTTAGGCTTGAACCATGCTATTCCTCCACTTACACTGTTGGGTGCTGACTAGCATTGAGGGGAAATCTGGGATTCAGTATCATGGGATTCAGTATCATTCCCCTCATTTGCATAGGATTGCCTGCTAATGCATAGTTACAGGTCCCACACTGAGCCTCTCCCCCTTAGCAACCACTATTCACTGGCCATGTTGTCTTCTGCCTGCCATTGAGTATAATGGCACAATAGTGATCTTGGTTAGAATGCTTATTTCAGGTTATTTTTTTATATTTTCAGCCAGATCCCGTTTGCACACCACTGTCCTATGCTTAAACAGCTGAAATCGGCTAAAAAATAAGAGTTATTTTTTTTTATTTTTCCAACTGTTTTCCATGTCAGTGGCCATATATTTGGCCATTGGCATGTTTTCCAGATAATATACACACTTTATTTGGAGCTGTCATGGATCCGGTTTGTAGTTTGCAGAAATGTACTAGGTTACTAACGGAGTACATTTCTACACACTACGGTAGTCCTGCATGGCCAGCTGACAGCTTCCTGGATTGCAAATTCACCTCATTTGCATGGTTTTCACCTGCAAATGGAGTAATTTGCATACAGGCACCGTGTTCTTGCAGGAATAGTGCAGGAGCGCTTGTGCACGTCCCTGCAGCTTATTCCTGGATTGCACGGCGGCCATATTGCCTCCAGGAGCTCCTGCACTGTTCCTGCACACCGTGCAGGGCTTGCTGAATCTGGGGGAATGTCATTTCCCATCTTTATCACCTCTAAATCAGCAGAGTACAGTTGTTTAATAAAGCCTACCTTGGCCAGTTTGTAATGTGCAGTTTCATTACAACATTTTTCATTGAAGGATACATATAACTGATATGCAAGTGAATGATAGCAAGTAGTTCTGTGCTGTTCACTTTCTTGGGTAAGAAACTGCACAATTTCTTTATTAGACAGTTTTCAACAAGTAAGTTTTAGTGTAGTGAAAATATAGTGGTGGTGCTTTGTGAAGGCTTGAATGCTTATGTCACAAGTGTATTATTTATCATAGGTGAAAGTCATGTTGAAAAGGTAATGATAGGTGTTGTTTTAGCCAGGGTACAGTTTCAGAGTGGTTATAGTAGTCCGTGATCATTATTACTGGAGTTTACAAATATTGCTTTTGCCACTATTATTATATGACCTTGGAGTTAGTACATGAAATGTTGTAGGAGTGTGAGAGGCAGCACTCTTTGTTTATAAAAAAAAAGTGGTTTAATCTGAAGTTCATGTTGCAGTTCGTTGAATTTGATGAAGGAGATGGGTTATTCCAGGTAGTGGATCCATTCATCTATCCAAAATTCCTTTTTCCCTTTTTTGTACACGGGGTTGGGGTGTCACTTCAACAATGTCAGTCATCTAGAGTCAATTTTGACATCACCAGGTGGCTTTCTTTGCCAAAGATGTTCTTCCATACCACACACATGCATGCACACTCACTCCCATGGCCAACTTAAGAGTGTCCAGTCCACCTACTATATTTCTTTGGGATGTGAGAGGAAGTTGGAGTACTTGCACTACTGTGCTGCTGGCAATAGCTACTGGCACAATGTAATAATATACAACCAGTAACTAATTATTTAGTGCCCTAAGGCCATATGTATAAAAATGTTAGGACCAGTCAGAATATGTTTCACATTTTCTAATGAATAGGGACTTGTTAATGTTCTTCCTTTTCTATGAATTATACAGACTGATTTCTTTATGTTCATTTTCATTTTGTAGGTGCTAATCAAACTTGTTTGGACCCATCTTTAGGTCCAGATGATAAAGCATTTTTCTTCATTATCTTTTTGAATGTTTCAAATCATTTGCACATACAATTACAATTATCTCACTAGGTAATGCATTTTCTCAGTTGTATAGATGGAGTAGCATGCTAGCCATGATTGGAGGTGTTACTAGATACAGTGGCATGCCTATCTCAAGTTCTGACTTAATTTTTAACATTCCAACTTCTACCTGTCATCTCAATCTGCAACCTATTTCACTATTGGATCATGGAGTCCTTATATGGACACCTTCCGGCTAAAACCCTTTTTTCCCACTTTTATGCATTGGGCTTGGATACCACATCAACATGGCCAATCACCTAGAGTGTCAATGTTCATTCTGTTGGGTAGCTAGACCTGCCATGGATGTTCATCATTAGCGCAGACATACACACATCCTTGTATGGACAGTTTGGTTATAAATAATCCAGAATCAGCTCATTCAAATAAATATTCAATTAAAATTGATGGAAAGTATGGCTGCTTATTTAATGAACCTACCTCCATCACTGTTCAGTGCAAAGTGAAATCATTAAATTAGCAAATTTGGCTGTATCTGAACATGTGGGAACCCAGGTAAAGTTATCAGTATAAGACTAAAGAGTATACTGGAGTTCATGCAAGATTGCAGCCCATTATGGTATACTTTTTTTCTGGTAAAGAATGCAGGGCTGAGTGTAACATTATCACTTTGCTTGGTTTATTGTTCCTCTGACTGGGTAGTGTAGTTCCACTTTTGAATCTGAGAATATTACTGCTGTGTATTTCATGAAGCATTAACATTATTTTGTAAACTTGTTTAAATCTATTGCTTCTGGTAGGGACAGATTTGACATATTTCATCTTTAAAAATCTGCTAGAATAACAGGTTTTATGTGTGAAAATACATTTTCTGAAGGATTTGAAGTCTGAAACTCATTACTGAATCATGTCAGCTGAGCAATCATCCCACTGATGTGGCAGAAAACTGCAACTTTGATAAGGAACACACCAAAAGATACATAAGGCAAAAACTGGACATTCTGTGATAATCTGAATAGTTGACACGTATAATAGTTACGTATATGGTTCAAACATAGTACAGGTCAATGCGTACAATGCAGAGTATTGTGAAATACCATTCCTGGCATAATGTAAATGATCTGTAAGGGTACATGGACTGCTATGTGAAATTAACATTCAGGTGAAGTGTGTATATTGTATAGGGACACACAGATGAATTGTAGGAATGAACACAGGGAAAGAGGACAGGTGAAACTACCTAATGTACAGCAAACAAGGCATATGAATGGAAGACAGCTGTAGCAGCAACACCAATCACATATCAATATCATACAGCAGGAACTGCACACTGAAAATACGTATTATGTGACTGTCACACAAGGTGACATAACAATGGTGAAGATGTCTGTGTGAGATAAGCATCCTTACATGAACAAAGCAAAAGACAACTCTCAAGGATGTTACATACAATTGGGGTAGGTTCATAGGTTCCATAGAAAGATACTAGGCTATTGGCCCTAGGGCCTTTATAAACCTAGCAATGTTATACCCTTGTTTCCTTATTGACCAAGTTGTATGGTCTATATCTATGATATAAGTTAATAGGAGGTTACTAGGCTATTGGCCCTAGGGCCTATATACATATGTGGCACAATCCACACTGTCACAAATGTTAATCAATGCATTAATGTTTCCAAAGATCTATGTATGTACTGTGTGCATCACTGAAACAAGTTGTGCACATGCATCTGGTGTAACAACTTGATGGGAGTTCTGCACCATCATACAGTAATGTTTATGCCACAAATAGAATACCAAGGCATGGCCAATAAGTTATGTGACAGCTCACTGTGAAATAGGTGGTACACTTCTGTGGAAGATGTGTAGGGAGGCGCATGAAGAAGGGTGCATTGTACTCAGTTATTGGTGTGAGGAAGGCTGTGAACTGTGGAAGTATTAGTGCCTCTGATGTGGATGTCCTTTGCATACTCAGTAGTTGTGTCACATACAAGGGAATAGTCAGCAAGTCAGCCCTGTGACCACATGCTGGTGGACGTTCCACTTGCCATCTACCCTAGGACACAGGTCACATACCTATTTGTCTGATTATAGGACGCGATGTCTACATTATACTTGGGTTGTGTGTTTGTTTTCCTGATGTAACAAATCCCCCATGCTTTCGTGTCATTGCAGATGGTGTCATGCCTGTGGCAGCAATCATTGTTGTGTGTTGATATTGTCTACATTATAGTAATACCATAGTTGGAGTCAACGATTGCCCACAGTTGGTAGCCCTTTAGACAGCTGTTTGGACAGAGGATGTGCATGTCATTTGTGGTGTCCATCAATTAAATAATGGTCAGGAAAGTGCCTAGCAGACAGCCCTGATATATGGACCTAATCACTGGATCTGAGTTATAGGTAACTTCACATATGTCAACATATTTAGAGCCCACGTATGTGATACAGTGGTGTACCTACTTGGTGATATAGGTGTATATGGCCATGTGTGACAGTTTTAAGTGAATACCTCAGTGGGGGTTTGTGTCAAATGCCTTAGGCTTGTAAAGTTGAAAAGGATGATAGTGTTGTCAGCATGCATGCCCTCAATGACATCTTTGAGGACATGTAACAGATGTAACAGACATGACGTAAGATTAAATACTCACAGATGTCTATTGCATGCAGCCAGGATATTAATAGTGTTCATTTAGAAAAAGACCATGATGACATGTTCTACCTCAAAGATGAGGAGAGTCAGGATGTGTCTATACATGCATGCATCAGGTACTGCCCCCACAACTCAGACAGATGCATATTGATGTACACCCTTCTACAGAAGCATAGTCTGTGCAGAGGGTGTGTTGAAGTGTGTGTATTCAACCATGTCAGGAAGGCATATGTGATGAGTCATGTGATAGGTGATACATAATGTTGTCACAGCCCATTGATTCTGCGTGAAAGGCCTGGATGAAGGTAAGACAGTGCATACTGGCTAGCCTCAACTGGCCTATGGTGTGAACACATTTCCCTACAAAGGTATCTTTGAGAAACTCTCCTAGCTGGGGATTAAACCTTATGTAACTAGATGAGTAACTAATCAGCTCACTGATAGAACACATACTGTGAAAGCTGGTGAATCAACCTGCACCAGTAGAGCTATCACCACTGTATACCTCAGGGATCTGTGCTTGGCCCTTTACTGTTTGGAATCTATTTATCGACAGTTCAGGCTACAATATATGGCCATTGACTTGCCACATTTGCTGATTCTTGCATACTGGGTGCAATTAAGTCCACCTATGATTTTAACATACTACAGAAGGGGCTAACACAAACAAATGATTGGTGACAAAGCCACACGATTTACATATAAATGCAAAAATGTGTCTTTATTTTGACCTTCTGCAAAGTGGAATTCCCTGCTAATTATAGCATTGGCAACATCCTGCTATACTGAAACCCAGTGATGCAAGCACTAGGAGCACACATATAAAGCAATCTGAACTTCAACCACCAAGTGTCCACCCTGGTATTGAAAGCCTATGTTGTGCACATCATAAGTCACGCCATCATATTCAGATTTCAGGAGTATATTACAGCACTGTACTCGGACCACATCAGAACAATAATATAGAGTATAATTCTCCCTTTTGCATGTATCTCACCAGACACATGCATCAGCTGCAGACACCACAGGGGTTACTCACCAAGAAAACACAGTGCCCACAAACCATGCCGTGATATATGCGGATAAACTGAAATCCATGTCACTGTAATCTATATTATATAGGATGAGGTGACTTCTGCCTGGCCTCCAGCCCAGTCTATGAACCTGCCCTAGTGGGAATAGTGCATTTCCTCAAATCAAATATAGCTGATGATATCAACAGTGTCTGTTGAGGAGAATATTGCAATAACACTGTCCCACATGCTGGTGTAAAATGCCATCAGTAATGTCAATAAAGTGCACACACACACACACACACACACACACACACACACACACACACACACACACACACACACACACACACACACACACACACAAACACCTGTTGACTGGAGTGAGAATAGAACCCTTACCTAAGTACACAGACTACATAATTCTGTATTTATGGCAAGCACCACAGCTCAAGTCTCACTTGGAGTGTCTCAGGTAACACTTTATGGCTGACATCAGCAGGGTCTGGTGAGTAGAATATGGCAATAACAGTGTCCCACATGCTGGTGTAAAAAGCTGTCTGTAATGTCAAGGAAGTGCTCATGTGCATGTGCGCGCGCACACACACACACACACACACACACACACACACACACACACACACACACACACACACAAACACACACTTGACTGCAGTGAGAATAGACCCCCTACCTAAGTATATTGATTATAGAACTCAGTACTTTATGCTAGCACCATGGCACAAGTCTAACTTTTACAAGGCTGCAGGACAACATATAGTGGATGACATCAGCAGGACATGTTGGACAGGCAATGTGGGGAGACCTGCATGAAATTGCTCAATCTATAGGCATGTGCAAGAATTAAAATACTGTCAATCCTTGGGATTGGAGTGATAACTGTAGGATACACACCTCTGTTCTTCTGGCTAGACACACACACACACACACACACACACACACACACACACACACACACACACACACACATGCAGTTGAATGCAATTAGAACAGAACCCCTACCTTTCTAAGTACACAGACTACAGAACTCACTACTTTACGCTAGTGCCACAGCACATGTCTGACATTTACAAGGCTGCAGGACAACTTATAGTGGATTACATCAGCAGGGCATGTTGGCGAGAAGATGTTGGGAGACCTGTATATGTTCATAGCTTCATAGGTTCATGGGAGGTTACTAGGCTAATGGCCCTAGGGTGTTTATAAGTCTAGCCATATAAAAACCCAAGTACCCTTATTGAGCATAGTTAGATGGTCATTGTTAGCAGAGAGATTTTATGCTCAGCACTGACTACCCTTCTCCATAAGAGACTTAGTTGCTACACCAGGGGTGAATTTACAATCACCCATCCAGTTGTCAAGGTTGCATTTGAATAAGGCAATTGAGGAGCACTGCTTCTAATGCAGTGGCAGCCTATTACAGAGGAGTGGATATCCCTGAGAGATATATCTGTCTCACCAGCATGTTCTGTTTATATCATAGGATAGGCTGAGATCCCTGCAGCAAGTTATTCTTGTCCCATTTGATTTGACAATATCCAGCATTTCCAGTAGGCCAGGGTCTGAGTCATCCCACAGCAGCCTGCATGATACTGAGTACAGTGACAGGTCTTTCAGTCTATCCATGTATGTCTTGTTTTGTAGGTCCTGGAATCTCCTGGTCACAAACCTCTTTGTTTTCTCCAGTTGCTGCAGGTGTCTGGTGAGGCACAGACAGAAGTGAGCCCTGTACTCAGTTAGTGGTCTGATAAGGTTGAGTACAAAGGAGCTATAACCTCCCTGGTCTTGATTGTGATGCCCTTATTTTTGAGGTGGTAATGTAGAATATGCGTCTTACACTATGGACACAAAATGATTGAGGTGTATCTTGCTATCAGCATGTGTTCCCAAGTCTTGCAACACTGTGTTTGAGCTTACAGGGGTGCTATGTATATCATAATAAGCAGGGCACTTCACTGCCAAAGGGGGCAATGAGGTACATTTGCTTTAAGGTTCAGTCTGTGGGTTTTGCATTTGTCTGTGTCTGCCCTTTCTGTAATATGTTAACATTGTTGATGGAGTCTATCATGAGTGCGCACAGTTGACAATCATCTGTAAACTAGGTAAGCCACAGGCCATCTACCTTTGCCTGGACATCAGAGAAATCATTTTCAAACAATTGAGGGCTCAGCACAGATCCTTGTGGTATTCCACTGGTAAGTGGCCTAGCAGTGGAGGTGGAGTCCCCAACTTGGAAGTGTGCGTATTCTGACAGTGAGCCAGCTGGCTACCTATCTAGTAATGTATGGGTTAATCCCCAGATGAGAGAGTTTCTCTATGATACCTGCATGGGGGATAGTGTTAAAGGTCTTGGATAAATCAACATAGGTGGTATGTCCTTTTATCCCTCAACCAGATCTTTGTGGTCATTATCAAATAAGTTCACTAGGTTTAATAACCAAGATGTAACCTTAATAAAACCAAAATGGATTGGGTTAAGTGTGTTGAAGGTCACCTATGTCCCTGTGAATAAGGTCCATGATGATTCCTTCCATAGCCTTGCAGACAAGGCTGTATAGGCTTACTGGTCAGTAGTTCTAGTTCTGCATATTACCAGGCTGATGTGCATTGCATATCATGCAGCATATTAATTTACATAGATTAGTTGATACATTTTTGAAAAAAGTACTGAGACAATAGGATTGCAGTGCTTGGGGGGAGGCGACACATAGCTGTACTGTAAATATGTGACATATTGTTAGATAGGGCCTTCAGTTTGTTAGGTTTCCATGTGTAATTTCATGTCATAAATAGGGAATGGACATTAAATAGCAGTAATACATAATAATATTTAGTTTTCCATAATGTGGCGAGCAGCAGATTTGGTTGGCAAAGTGTTTGCGCAGGTGAGATACACATTTCCATTACTTTCCCTGCTTACTCATAGTTAAACAGTGTGCAAACATGAGCCGCATTGCTAAAAGTCTGAGAGTTAGTAGTGAGTCTATGAAACACAGCCTGCTGCTTAACTAACTCTGTGGCTGCAGGTGTAAATGCATTGACACATTTCTTTTTGAGCCCTTATAATACTAGGTTCAAATCCAGGTGAATGTAAGAATTTTAAATAAACAGTGATAATGTAATAACATTAATTGTTTATAGTACATGTGTTGCTGTGTGTTGGAATAATGCAGCAGGGTTAAGTGCCACTGTGCAGTGGTAATTGCAGCATTGTATTGCCACTCACTATTACTTGGTATTGCTGCATGATGCCAAACTCCGTGCATAGAGACCAAAAAGTGAAGGGATTCATTGCTTTATCTGCTACTTATATGTATTGTGTGTTATTGTATTTTTGACCAGATTATAAGTATTAAAATGGGGTAGATAGGAAAGTGGTGAAATGGGGAGAAAGCAGGGGGAAGAAGAAAAGGAAGGCAATACAGGAATGTGCAGTAAGGAGTTAGAAAAAAACATAGCTATCTGTTTCTTCAACAGTAAAAGTTGATCATATATGTATATTAGCTGAATTTGGACTGTCACCTCCAGAGAGAGGGGTGACGACAATGTAATCATGTTGTATAGCCAACTGGAATGATTCAAGTGTGTTAAGAGGATATATGTGTGAAATGGAGAGCTATGTATTGGACTTTTTTTTTGTGGGACAGGGGCCCATTTTTTTAAATTCAGTAAGAGAGGACTGCTGGATAAGGGACATAGGTATGTCTGGATCAGGTAAGTTGGGTAGGTGAGGATGCAAATGCAAACAAACAAGATAAGGACAAAACTGAGGGACACAAAAGGTTGGGGAACACCATGATTGAAAAGACAACACAGGCTCATGCTTGTCAAGCTTGGAGACAGTGAGAATCGAGTTCTCACCCACTGGACTGTCAGCACTGTTCCCTTACTCTGCTGGTGGCTGGAGTTCTTGGTGTCATCTTCTCCTACAGACCATGAGAGAAAGCAACCTGTCCATCCAGTGTATGCATACACAAATGGTGCTGTGCACAGCCCTATGTACCAACCCTGGCATCTCCTGGTGGGTGATGAAATCACCAGCTCTGCCATTGCTCTTGGAGGGTACCACTGCATGAATTTCTGAGGCAGTACTACCTGAGAGTGCAGGTAGAGCAGGAGCTGAGAGGAAGTGCTGCCAGGTTGGCTCCCAGACTTGCTGGACATTGGTGCTGGAGCCAGTGGAGCAGTTGCAGGCTGATCTACTGGGGTTGGCCTACTTTGGTGTGCTGTGTAGCATTTAGTGATGTGGTACCCATGGATAACATGGAGAAATTTTGACAACACATAATAGAAAATAAAAAAGAGAAATAAGGGTTGGGGTGAGAGAAAAAAGGATAAAATTAGTACCATCAAATGTGACATACAATGCATTAACACAATTATACAACTGTTCTATCTGAAGTTTAACATTTAAGTATACATCCTAACAGACAGGCACACACTATACTGCAGATTATTGAAAGTAATCCTTGAAATGTACATACATTCCACATATGTGTGTTCCAGTTAAATAGATTACATTTTACAGCATGGTATTTTTGCCACTGGTATAGAGATTTTTTTTTTAATTTGATGTAAATATTATTAAAGAACTAACAGTATTGTATAGTTGTAAATCATGGTATTTGAACCCACAACCTCTAACTACAGTCTAATATTTGACTTCTACAAGTGGTTTGTGCTACAGACTAATGCATCCATACTTGATTTTACAGTTGGGATATGCATGCTCAATTTGATATAACTGTATAAAAGACCCAAAAAGCTATCTTTAACTTTTAAAACTACAATAATACTTCTCTTCTACAGCATACATACACTTGCTTCCCTCAGTCTCTCCATTCAAGCAGCATGAGCATTCCTATTGTACTCACATTTGGTGGCAGCTGGGGAAAAACAGAAAAGAACATAAGATCATTATGCCTACCAGTCTTGCCCGTATTTAGCTTTCTAAGTCTTACAAATAGTCTCATATTGTCATACTTACACAGCTGTAGGATGTCCACAGTCTCAAAGTCATTCAACCAATGGTTGAGGGTATGTCTTTTTCACCTGTGATGATTATTAAAATGATGCCTACCATGCACTTCTGTGAGTAGGATACCAGTGGCACTAGATACAACCTGAGACACACTATTCCATGCCTCAGACTTGTACTGGGAGCCAGAATAGTCCACTGCAGAAGCCTTGGCTGTGGTGTTTCACCAGGAGGGCAATAAATAGCCTGTACTCCTGGACACCCCACGTCTATACCCTAAGCTTGGCAACTTCCTCTCCAACACCAGCCATGAATAACAGCCAGATAGAAAAATAGAAACTTGTGCTTTCCTGCCAATTCCAGTTATTGCATTCAATGCTAGTGCACAAACCTTAGCAACAATGCCAACTGTGTCTGTACAATGAATATTGGTGTGCAGTATTGCCAAGCAGGGAGGAAATAAATACTTGAAATTGAAAGATTAGTTTGACACTTGGCCTTAGTTTGAGGGGTGCCTACTGATGTAGCCTGGAAATATATGTTAGAAATTGGATGTAAGTCTTAGGTGAGTTAATTTTGCAGACATGCACTGGGGGCATGAATATAATGACCTCATACATTTGTTTTTGCCTTCATACACTGAGGAAAATTAACTGTTACACTGTGGGATTTAAACCTAGGCATAATGCACAAAACATTTTCTTCCACAGTGTTGGTTTTCCATCTTTGCCACAGAAGTACTGCTCAGACATAGGAATTATACATACATATAGGCAACAATTTGAGCTGTTAAACATTTATGTGTGTGACCTGACACGATTATTGGATATATATCCAGTTGTGTATATGTCTTATGTAATTGTGAAGGCCATGCAAGTCCAGATAGAAGAATTATATTTACAGAAATATAGTAGACAGTATATCTTCAGTCATAAATCTGAAAACACAATAATGGTGTTTCATCCTTCATATATGTAATTCATATCAGCTCCACTATGTAAAGTGTTATAAGTGAGAGTGAATATAATGGGAAGTGGAACAACAGTAAAAGTGTATGGAATATCCTGCATTAGAATCCATGACCATGTGTATGGCAGTCCTACACTTACACCTGTTGCCACAAGAAATTTGAAATAACACTGGCCTGTTTTTCAGTTCATTGCTATAAACTGAACTGTCACAACAGTAAAAACAGGTTGCACAACCTGTACTAGAACCCAGGACCATCTGTACTCCAGCCCTACACTTACACCTGCTGCCACAGGACTAGTTACATGACATTCCCTAATTTCCTAATCATGTTAATCACCATGCAACATCAATTAGTGGCATTGTTCATTGCCCAACAGAATTAACAATGTATCTGTTTTCAATTATTGGCTGTCTGAGTCCTGCCTGCAGGTGTACAATGGCTGTATTTGTTGGAGAACCTCGCTAACCACTGTGCAATGCCACTAAGTGCAGTTGCATGATGGAAAACAAAAATTCAACACTGTATTGTTTTTGACCTTTGCCCTTTTACAGATGCCCTGTTTGTAGGTGTTTTGTCTGCTTCCTGGGTGGGCCAAGTAGTCCAGTTTGCACACTGCTGCAGTTTGTGTAAATGAGATAAGCACAGCCATACCTGACATTCATTTTTTCTTTGTTTCCTGTGTTTGCTCTAAGGTACACATTGTGCAAACACTGCCGCCCCCAAAAAAAGGGAAAAAAAGAAAAAAAAAAGGAAAACTAGTTGAAATGAGGAAAGCAATCTATAACATACACACTACAAAATGTTAGTACACATGAAATACTTCTACATAGTTTTGGATTTGAACTGTTACTCCAATGAACATTCAGAACACATTATGGGGTGCCTTATCCCTCCAATAGTTATGTGTATTATCCTTCTGTTTTCTTTTATAACACCTAGGACTATAGCACCCAGGCATCTCAATCCCTGAAAACTTGCTTACACTACCAACTAACAACATGCAAGGGTATGTCAGTAATTCATATTATTACACAATACATTTCAGGTTCAACACTTACCTTGTAAATCCAGTAGTTGCAATACTTTTGCTTCAGGGCTGACTCTGTCTGATGCAAGCAGTATCTTCTTCTCCTTCTTTTGGCTGCTTCTGTTAGGGGTCGCCACAGCAGATCAACTGTTTCCATTTCTTCCTGTCCTCTGCATCTTGCTCTGTCACACCAACCACCTGCATGTCCTCTCTCACCACATCCATAAACCTTATCTTAGGCCTTCCTCTTTTCCTGTTACCTGGCAGCTTCATCCTTAGCATCTTTTTCCCAATATACTCTGCATCCCTCCTCAGCACATGTCCAAACCAACGTAATCTTGCCTCTCTGGCTTTGTCTCCAAACCTTCCAAGCTGGGCTGACCCTATAATATACTTATTCCTAATCCTGTCCATCCTCGTCACACCCATTGCAAATCTTAACATCTTCAACTCTGCCACGTCAAGCTCTGACTCCTGCCTTTTTGTCATTGCCACTGTCTCCAACCCATATGGCATAGCTGGTCTCACTACCCTCTTGTAGACCTTCCCTTTCACTCTTACTGGTACTCGTCTGTCACAAATCACTCCTGACACTCTTCTCCACCCACTCCATCCTGCCTGTACTCTCTTCTTCACCTCTCTTCCACACTCACCATTACTCTGAACTGTTGATCCCAAGTACTTAAACTCATCCACCTTCGCCACCTCTACTCCCTGCATCCTCACCATTCCTCTATCCTCCCTCTCATTCACACACATATATTCTGTCTTAGTCCTGCTGACCTTCATTCCTCTTCTCTCTAAAGCATATCTCCACCTCTCCAGGGTCTCCTCCACCTGTTCCCTACTCTCACTACAGATCACAATGTCATCTGCAAACATCATAGTCCACGGGGACTCCTGTCTGATCTCGTCTGTCAACCTGTCTGATGAAAACAGTATATAGACAGTATATGGGGAGGAAATGGTAATGCAAGTTGCCTGGTATCAGTGTTAGTATATACCTCTACAAATCATGGTCCTGCTTATGTATGCACCCTACTTAACATTGCTTCCCTCCTTCTATTTTATTTTCTTTCTCTGCAACCCATCTCCATATATTTCTTTCCCCCTCCTTACAACTTAGTCTCTTATTCTCTCCCAATTCTGTCTTGTTAGTTTTGCCAACTCTCTTCTGTTTGTATTTTACCCTTCTAAGCTATTGTCTGGCCACCTGCCTTTTATATGTCCTCTAATCCCCTGTGTATATTCTATGCCTCAAATATTCTGCTTTTTTCTTCATTCTAAAGCCTCTTCTTTCCTACTGTCCTCTCAAGATATTTTTACTGTCTTTATGTTCAAAACACACTGTACTTTATTAAAAATGTATATAATCTGACCACATATTCTTAAAACTTGTAATTCCTATGTTATTTTTCCACTGTGTTCTATGTACATTTTTGAGTCAGTCTGATCAATTGTTTATTGTCAAATGTATATTGTACATTGTAATTTAACTCTGTTTTCAGTATGTTTTGGAGCTTTTCTCCTCATGTCTCTGCTGAAAAAGGGCTATTTTGCCCAGCCAGACTAACCTAATCAACAAATGTCAAAATAAATTAAAAAAGAAATAAAAATATATGTATGTGCGTAGGAAGAATGTTTAGGGCCTTGGGTGGTGAGTGAGTGTGCTGTGCATTGTTTCTTAGCTAATGTGAGGGCATACTGAGCACACCTATGGCTGCTTACACCCACAGCATGTGCTGCTTCCCCCTGTGACTCCTTACTTGCATGTGGCTGTGGTGACCTCAGGATTGTTGGTGGGATGTGGGACCCTTCCTCTTGTGGATCCTGCTGAATCTGTTTTCTCATGATGATGTATTACGTAGCATGGCATATACTGTGAATATTTCAGTACATGTTTGTGGGTAGTACTGCAGGGCTGCCCCAGATGTATCTAGTCACTGGAACTGCAACTTTGGCAGCCCAAACACGCACTCTATGATATTTCTTGAGTGAACATGTGCCTCATTATGGCATTCTTCAACAGTTGTATGAGCATTTCTGATGGGAGTTATCAGTCACGGTTCCAGTCATAACCTGCATCCACCTGTAAATGACCCTGTGTGATATCCCCCAGTGAACATCTGCTAGTGTTGGGAGGTGTGCCAGACATGTGAGTCATGGTAACTGCCTGGGCTGCTAGCACAAACATTCAAGATGATTCCCTTGGCATTACACATGACATAGGTGGTGAAGTCGCTGACACTGTACTCAGCAGGGTATAGACTACTTAGCGGTGACATATGTCTGGTTTACACAGCTATCTATGAAATATGGAAATGCTGTACATCCATAAGTCAAATGGGACTGGAGTCACCTGTTCCAGTGATGTCAATCTAGCCTGCAACAGAAACTGGACAGATGCATCTCTCAGAGATTGCCACTCCTCAGGAATATGCTTCCAATCCATATCAAGCAGAGCACCTCCATGACCCTGTTTAAGCACAACCTGGATGACTGGATGGGAAACCATACATTTTTGCTGGGGATTGCCCAGGCTTCTCTCCTGGACATGGGTAGTCCTTGCTAGAAAAAATTGGGCATAGATGATACTCCTCATCTTGTATTATATTGGGATTTAAACGCCAGGCTTGTAGAGACCCTGGAGTCAATAGCCTAGTAACATCCTATGAACCTATGAACTTGTCATTTAATAGAGTAGAAGCCCTTTCTATTAATATAGAGCCTTTCCTGTTCCCCACATTGTGCCTTAATTTTTACATATGTACAATCTATGGCACGCAGCACTTCAGGATAGTGTGCTACAGGGTAGAACTCCTGCATATTTCTGGCCCTATCCTTGCCAGTATGGGAAAAATATATGTAGTCACTAGCATGTTGTAGCATAGCATTCAGGAATTGATGGAGGATCCTGCATGCTAATGCCTGTGATACCCGCAGCATGTCCCCTGTTGGTCTATGAAAGGTACTACTAGTTATAATTCTAAATGCCACATATACGCTTATCATTACTGGGATGGGTTCTCCTCAGTTTGCCCTGCCTCTGAGTTTAGGGTGACAGAGGTTGCAAAGTTCCTGTAGTGTGTCCCTATCCACCCTGTAGCACTCTACAATTTCCACATCATGTAGATTGTGATAACTTACGTGGGGTCTGAAAACTCTTCTCCTTCTTGGCCTTGATCTATTAGCAGCATAAGCAGCATATACTTCAGCCTTTTGCACACACACGCAACACACACACACACACACACACACACACACACACACACACACACACACACACACACACACACACACACATGAATTAAAGCAACAGCAGCACCTAACATTGTTTCTGTGTAGACTTCTTTCCATGGCTGTATTCGAATAGGTTTTGGAATTCACAGGGAAAACCAGCAGTGAGTCTACATGGTTTCTTTATAGCTTGTTGAATAGCTTCTCCATCTTGTATTGGTTGATTAGCATACAATTCAGCTGCTTATGCAGTAATTTGCATTCCACAGTGTTTACCTTGTTTGTGTGGTCATGCATGGCTCTACACGCCATGTAGAGACACTTAGTCAATCCAAAACAGTGTGCTACTGTGTGCCCATTGTGCCGTGATGTGCACATGGTGTAAACAGACTGTGTAGGCTTTATTGAATCTGGATAAAAGACTGTTTTTTCTGGAATGAAAACAATACACTTCAGGAGACGAGCCTGACAATGTCTTTCTTTCCTAGCCTACCTAAAGTATGATTGTGTACCTCATGGTATGGGTTTTCTCGATCAAAACATATGGCACTAGTAATTTACACTTTATAATATAGTGGGATGGTTTGTATGTTGCTCCTTCTCAAGTATTCCAAGCAAATGTTCCTTGATTTGAAACACGAAGGTATGCACTTGGAATAGGATATTTTAAATTACAATAATATCTACATTTTGAAACTTACAAAGAGACTTTTCTTAAAAATGCCAAAGAAGAACCTTTCATGTTGGAATGTGACAAGTTAAGGAAGTTTAACTGGAATGAATGTGACATTTTATAAGGATAAATTTTAATTAGAAAAAGGTGCTGTAAAATGTACATTGTGTCCACTAATCATAATTGTTCTAGTAACTCAGACACAGAGGATGAATTAATTATCATCTGGTGCAGAAGTCAGTAAATGTAAGGCTACTAATAATGATAAAACATGCATAGTTCAACCTACTAATAGGTTCATAGGTTCATACTAGGCTATCTGCCCTAGGGCATTTATAAGCCTAGCCAGAGTGTGTTTGGCTTTCACCACCCATTTTAAATTAATTTTGCTATGCCTTTTTTTGAGGTTAGTATACTGTGCCTCTGTCTAACAGTGACACAGAAGTGATAGCCGGGGTAAACCTACGATCTCCCATCCACTCATCAAGATTCCTCTTGAAGAGAGTCAATGTGGGACTCTGCCTAACCTGGACTGGGATTTTATTCCAGAGTGAAGGGAGCCTCTGGGTTATGAATCTGTCCCTCCAGCATGTCCTATTTATTTCAGTGCTGAGGTTCAAGTCTCTCGAGCGTAGCTCGATGGGATTTGGATTTTCTGAGGTGCAGCATGTCCATTAATTCCGGGTTGGACATGGCTTTATCGTCAGGCACAGATCGCCTCTGAGCAGGCGGTATGCCACTGAGTAGAGCTGGAGTTTCTTTAACCGGGCAGCATATGGCATCTGTTTGAGCCCTTTGATCCTCTTGGTGAGGTACTTTTGGGGTCTTTCCAGTTGCTGCAGGTGTCTGGTAAGGTACATCCCAAAAGGGGCATTGTACTCAATTATGGGCCTGATGAGGGATGAGTAAAGAGGCACGATGACCTCCCCTGATCTAGATGTGAATCCCTTCATGATTAGGTGGGCTATATAAAATGTTTTTCTAACCACTTTGGCCACGTGGTTGTCAAATGCGAGATTGCTATCAACTTGGGTCCCCAGGTCCCTAATGACTTCTTTTGTACTTAATAGATTACCACCTATGTGGTAATTTGTGGGCACTTTGTTTTTGCCAAAGGGGATGACTATACACTTTTTGGCATTTAGCTTGAGGCCATGACTCTGGCACCAGTTGTCTGTTTCTATGAGGCCCTTTTGGAGGATGCTTGTGTCGGCTGGAGAGTTGATTATGGTGCCCAGTTTGCAGTCATCTGTGAACTTGGTCAGCCACAGTCCTTCCGTGTTGGCCTGTACCGCCGAGAAATATATACCGAACAAGAGAGGTCCCAGGAATGAGCCTTGTGGGACGCCACTTGTAACTGGTTTGGAGTCTGACATGGCTCCAGCAATTATAACCATGTGGGTTCTGTCCTTGAGCCAGTTTGCGACCCATCTAGTGACATAGGGGTTTATATTTAAGCTGGTGAGCTTATCTATAATGCCCGAGTGGGGTATTGTATCCAAGGCTTTTGTGAGATCCAGGTAGGCTGTGTGGACCACCTTCCCCTGGTCAATGGCCTTGGTGACTGTTTCAAAGAAATCGACCAGGTTTAAGAGGCAGGATCTGCCCTTAACAAAGCCAAACTGGGTAGGATCCAGTGTCTGTAGGTCCCCAATATCTTTATTTATGAGGTCCATGATGATCCTTTCCATAGCTTTGCAGACCAAGCTAGTCAGGCTTATGGGGCGATAGTTTCCAGGATCCGTTGAGGCACCACCTTTGTGGAGAGGGACCACTGTTGCTGTACGCCACTCTTTGGGTACATATCCTGTAGTAAGGCTAAGATTGAACAGTAGTTTTATGTTTGGGTTTAGCTCTTCTTGGAGTTCATGTAGGGCAGCCGGGACACCATCTGGTCCCATTGATGCTGTGTTTTTGCTTTGGAGAGGGCGGCTCTTACCTGAGCATCTGAGATGTCAGGGGGGCAGCACTCTGTTGGGATAGATATTTGCCCTTTTGGTGGGGGGGAGTTTGCACTGAACCTGTCAGCTAGGATGTTGGCAATGTCTGTGGGCTCGGTGTATTTTTTGTCATTTTGGACTAATTCTGAGCATATCTGGGAATTCCCACCCAGGTTCCTAACATAACTAAAGAAAGCCTTGTGATTATCCTTAGTGTCCTGTGCAATTTTTCTCTCAAAGCTGGCCTTAGACGATTTTATGAGTGCCCGTAGTTTTTTGCTAATACTGATCAGAGATGCCTTCCCTTTTTGGGATTTTGCTCTATCTTGTAGTAGCTTCCTCCTTCTATTGTATAGTTTGTTTATGGCTGGGGTTCACCAGACAGGACGTCTGCCTTTGGAGGACTGGGTCTTGGTTTTATTTGGGATTGCATGATCCATGCATTCCTGAAGGTGTTCATAGAATGCATTTATAAAGGATTCTGTGGTCTGGGCCGTATTTTCCACAGACCCGGGGGATTTGAAGGATTTCGCCTCGGTTTTGAGGCGTGTGAAATTTGCTTTAGAGAAGTTTTTCACTGTGGTTTTCTGGGCAGGGGGTGGGGTCGGGATGTGAATATCCAGTGAGATTAGTTTATGGTCTGATCTTACCAGTGAGGGATACACTTCTGGTCTGGAGCATAGTGTCCCCATGTTGGTGATGATCAGGTCCAGTATGTTTTCCCCTCTTGTGGGAGTGGTAACAAGTTGTTCCATAGTATTTGAGTTTATAAATTCTAGGAACCTTTGGGCTAGGGTGTTGGAGCTAGAGTAATGCTCCCAGTCTATGTTTGGGTAGTTGAAGTCGCCCAATATAATGGTGTTTGGAGAGACCTTCATATTTTCCAGTATTCTCAGGAAGGCCGAGTGGGGTTCCTGTGTTTGGGAGGGTGGTCTGTAGCAGGCTATAAACTGGAAGGCAGTTTTACCCACAGTTAGTTGCACATGGATAGTCTCTGATGCCACCAACCTGGAGGTGTGGGTATCTTTGATGAATATTGATACTCCCCCTCCTTTTGTGGTTCGGTCCAAGTTTTGGGGCCGAAAAGCATGGTATGAGGTATAACCTGGTAGTGCTGGGGTGCTCTCGGGAGCCTTGAACCAGGTTTCTGTTACTGCACAGATATCGATGTTCTCCATGCTAAGGAGAGTTTCGAGTGCGTGCATCTTGAGGTTTAGACTTCTGGCATTGAGTAGCATTACTCTTAGTTTCTTATCCCTTGTGATACCTATGGAGGTGGGTTTGTCTTTTGAGCCTTGCCCAAAAGGCACTATGGGGGTAGCAAGAGCCTTTGCCAATATCCGAAAGCCCAGGGTGACAGGTGCAAGCCGTCCCTAGCGAAGCATCGTGGCTTGTCGAGCATGTCATCCCAGGCTGACAGGCATTGGATCCCCTTTGAATGACACCAACACTTAAGCCAATTGTTGAAATTGATCATCTTGTCTTCATATTGTGGCATCATTCTTGGTGAGGGTAAGATGCTACTCAAGGTCAGGGTCATACCGGCCTGGGCTACATGCTCAGAGAGCTCCTCTATGTCTCTTTTCATGTAGTCCAGGGAGGTACATCTCAGGTCATTCACACCAGCATGGACAATGACTGAGTCATATTTGTACTTGCCTTGGAGTGACCTGAGTGCTTGTGTTATGTGGCGGATCCTAGCACCCGACAGGCAGCTCACCGTGACTTTCTCCTTGTTCAGCCTGGTGAGCGGGACGTCAGTGTGCCTGACGATAGAGTCACCTATTACAAGTGTATCAGGTGTGTTGTTTAGCCTTAAGGGCTGTGACTGTTCAGCACACTGGCTTTGTGAGCTATGTGTTGCACGTGTTTTGTTTTGGGGTAGCGGTTGCTTGGGTGTCTGCTTTGGAGGTCTCTGCTGCTTAGGCAGATTTTTATTTAGAGCCTCCGAGTATGTTTTTGTGTGTTTATGTGTTTGGTTTGTTGTCGTGGTAGGTCTATGTGAGACTGGAATTGTAGTGAGTGTGGTTTCCTTCTCCTCCTGACTGGTTACGCCAGTACTGAGTTGAGAGAGCTTAGCCTCCAGTTTGGCTATATGGTTGCATCTCTCACATGTGTTGGAATTTGTTGGGAGGAGGAGAGGGTTGTCTGTGTACATGAGGCAGTTGTAACATTGCCTCAAGATTCCCAGATTCACCAGCTGGATCGGAGCGGAGATTGACAACTGACCTTTGGACATGCTAGAACAGTATTGGGAATTCCTTTATAATTGAAAAAAGGGCCAATGGGGAACAAGATACTCAAGGGGAGTTTGTGAGGGTGTAGTGCTTTTAATTTTTTAGAGCTGACTTATATAATTGCTTTAGTGAGCAAGTGCCAGGTAACTTAAATGCAATGTGTTACAGGTAACCTAAATGCAAAAACGACAAACAGTAACTTTCTTTCAAGTGAAACAAGGAAATAAGTACAGTAAGCAATGCAGATATCACTAGGGATCCACAGAAGTGCTAAAATGCCGCGTTTTAGGTGGAATTAGCATTTCAGGGAAATAAACAAACAACATGCATACAAACAAAGCTAGATTCAGCAGGCCTGGATCTAGTCTATGCTACAGCAAACAAGGTGTACCAATTTCAGTAAGAAACAGAATATGCAGGCACTATAAGCCTTTAACCAGAAATTCCCTGCTCAGAAGGGCAGAGTCCAGCCTCTCCTCCCACAAGAGTGCAGACCGCAATCCTTCTTAATGTAAAATAACTGGCCTGAAGCCCAAGTGCTTAAACCAGAACTAATACACTTTTAGAATAACAGACACTGAGCTCTCAATCAGCAGTTCCCAACTTAGAAGGATGTAAGCTACCTGTCCTGCCACCACAGTGCAGGCCACAAACCTTCCTAATGTAAAACAACTGGTCTGAAGCCCAAGTGCTTAATCCAAAAGACTTAGAAATGATAGCTACACTTTAATCAAGTTACTACCAGCAGTAATAAATACAACTGAATACTTTAAAGAATGCCTGGATTAATGCTCAAGTTATACAAACAAAGCTAGATTCAGCAGGCCTGGATCTAGTCTATGCTACAGCAAACAAGGTGTACCGATTTCAGTAAGAAGCAGTTCAAATATGCAGGCCCTATAAGCCTTTAACCAGAAATTCCCAGCTCAGAAGGACAGAGTCCAGCCTCTCCTCCCACAAGAGTGCAGAACACGAACCCTCTTAATGTAAAATAACTGGCCTCAAGCCCAAGTGCTTAAACCAGAATTAATACACTTTTAGAATAACAGACACTGAGCCCTCAATTAGCAGTTCCCAACTAATGTTCTTGAAAGATCTAATAAGACAAATTCATATAGCATATTACAATTTTGCCAACCTGCCTCAACTAAATCAAACAAATAAAAAACAAATGCACAAAAAGAGTTCTGCAGATGTGATAAGAGACCAGGATGATACGGTGGATAGTCATTCCAAAAACAAAACAAAAAGCAAAACAAAAAAGGGGGGAGTGACATGAAAAAGATTAACATAAAAATGTACAAAGAAAAAAAACTTCTTCAAACCTATAACTTTGTGTGACTAATATTTCTAATATGCCTTTTTCTGCATTTGAACTTAAGTTTATTTTTTATGGGTTGAAATGTATAGCAGTCAGCAAAATGGATGTTTCTGCCTTAATTTTAAATGTTCAATAAATTTAAGATGCTTCAATTTTTGTTTATTGAGCAGGGTACTAATCCTACTGGACAATTTTTGTGGCTCAGCCTCGGATACATAACATTTCCATATAGTTCAAAATGAACACACAACAGCCACAGTATAACATAATCATCATCAGACAGTTATTGTCAGAAAAAAAAATACATTTTTAAACAGTTATGTTACACACAGTAATCACAGTATATCTATAGCACTGTTAGACAGAACGCATCATCTTTAAACAGTCGCAAACATATAAAACATAAGCTGAAAAGGAAGATTACTGGGTAAACTTTTTAAGGAAATATTTACATTTTGCTTATTTGAAAAAAATAACTTTATTTCTTGACTGAAATTTAGGAAAGGGTGTAATGTAATTCACATAGGTAAGGAAGGAAACAAAGAATTTTGGAGCAAGAATGGAGAAGGTGAGTTCCACTGAGCATAGTTTTGAATTAATGCCCTGAAGAGTGGACATACATTCTGAGAGGGATCTAAGGTTATAGGCAGTGGTTTTGTTGCATAGTCTGCATGCTAGGAAAGAGAGTAACTTAATTTTCATGAGTTTGAAAACTAGGTTTATAGAGTAGTTCTGATTTCCAAACATAGTCCTTTAGCTTTGTTAAAGATGTAGCGATGGTGTTCTCTTTTGGGGACTGGGGTGATAAATCTGCACATTGTATTGCAAGTGGTTTGTGGAACTTTGAGATTCCTTTTTTAAATGCTGTGGTCCTAATGGGGGGAGCATATTACATTTTACAGTGTATAAATGGCAGCTGTTTCTCCAAGTAAAAGAAAATTAAGTATTTTATTGGACCAGAAGAGCAGAATGTTTACTTTGGCCTAATTGTTTTGTATATGCTTTTGTAGATTGAGACTAGGGTCTGACCAGACACTGATTTATTTATAATAATGAACTATTTCTGCTGCTTCCTGATTGGAGTCAGTAATGGCCCAGTTACTGGGTACATTGGTTATCCTTTGTTAGTTTCTAAAGTGCGTAGCTCTGCGGTTTGTTTAGAATTATTCTGTATGTAAGTTGCAAGTCAGATTAGGATTTATAGATCTGCTTTCAGCTGATTTTTGATTATTAAATTTGAAGAATTCTATTTTTTCATGACCATATCTTCTGCATGGAATAGTATTGGCATAGGCAGAGGGTCTGTGGGAAGTTTATTGATTAACAGTTAGAGTATAAGTTTATAAACAGATTCTTGTCATACTCTTGTGCGGACTGGTGCTAGGGGGGTGTGACTGGTCTGAGTTGCAATTTAGCCTGATGAAAAGGAATAATTAAACACTTCACTGTTGTAAGACCAATTTTTTTCAGAGCACAGAGATTTTATTGAATTTATGGTGCACTCTTTCAGAAGTCTATGTTAAGTCTGCAATGAGGGCTCCTGTTAGTTTACCTTTGTTCATACTGACAAGTCTATCTTCTGGATAAGCTGGGTAAAGAGAGTAATAGGTTCATAGGTTCATAGTTTTTTAGTAGGCTATCGACTCTAGGGCCTATACAAGCCTAGCCATAACAATTCCTTGGCTATTTCTTCCCACAGTAGTTACTTCCCCGTTAGTCATGGTACTTCTACCAGGCCAGAATCCATGTCATAGTGACAAAAGTATTCTGCCTGTCAGTAGTTAGTCTGTGAGCTAGGTACAAATCAGATGTTCTACAATGCTGCCAATGATAGGGACATTGGAAATTGATCAGAAATAATTTGACTGGTATTGTTTGGGTGATCTTTGAATGGGCTTGACAATGGATGTTTTGCATTGTGGTGGACTGACTCAATTTGTTAGGCAGATATTAAACAGAAGAATGAGAAGGTAGATGTGGTATTGTCAGCAAAGGGAGATTAACCAGGAATAGAAGCCATCAATTCCAGTTGGGCAATGGATGGGATTAGGTTTAGCAGGGTGGCTATGTGTTTGTGCCTGATTATTTAAGTAAAACAGCCGGGTCAGCGGGTCTGAGTAGCGGACCGCATTATGTTTGCTGGAGCTGAGGGATGTGACAGCGGGGAGTAATAAGAATTATTTATAACATTTTGAGGAAAGTTAAAATAAAGGCTGTGGAACTAGCCCCCATTACGTGCAGACATTAGTTGGTCCATGTCCTGATCTTTTAATTAAACTCCACATTTTTTCCGGTTTAATTGGACAATAGATTGAAATGCTGTAAGGATGTTGTTTAAAGCTGTTTTGTGGCTTTATTGGTCATATCTTTAAGCTGAGTGAAATTCATTCTGTCCTCTGAAGATGGAACTGCTTTGTCTCAGAGTCTATCTAGTACTTTCAGTTCTTTAGTTAGTATTTTGTGTAGCTGGGCTTTAAATAGTCTGGAGATTCTTGGAAAGTGCTTAAGTTAGAGGGAGTTGACAGGGGGTATAGCAGTCTTGTTCAGCTAACTGGGGTGCACTTGGTTTGTGAGAGCTCATTTCTGAGGTCATTAATGTTGTTTGGGGATTTTGGGTGGAAGGAGATGGTTTAACCTTGTAGAATAAGAATGTGGAAAAGGTGACTGACCAGTGATTGCTGATGCTGGGCAAGTAAATGTCTGAGTTTGAGATGCAGTTAGTGTTATTGATTAGAACTAGATTAAGAAGTTTCAGTTTTAATAATATATATAGTGGGCTCTTTGACTAATTGGGTGAGGCTGAGGTTGGAAATGATATCACATGTACCTGAGTTTGTGGAGTTTAGGAGGTTAATATTAGAATCACCCAGATTGAGAAGGCTGGTTTTGTTTGTGGCAAGGTTCATTATATTCTAGAGTAAGACAAAGAAAGTATTAAGAGTGGAAGAAATGAAAATGTAGGCAACTGTAATAGTTAATTGAGAGCTCCTTTTGTTGTCAGTGTTGATGGAAAGCCAGTTAAAGTCGTGATCTTCCTTTCAGAAAGTTTGGGTATATGAGGGATACTAATGTGCTCTTCTTCAAGTACTGGGGAGTTGCACCCTTTCCCTCAATCAAATCTAGCATTGAACAGGTATATGTAGCCTAAGAAGTATGCCTTGAGGTTGTGACTATCATGTTTAAGCCATGCTTCTGTGATGGTGACGATATCTAGGGCTTGCATTGTAAGCAAGGTTTGTATTTGATCGAATTTATTGAGCATGATGCCTACCTTTAGAGTAGTAGTAATTTTGAGTTTTTGGAGGTGGAGACTTTGGAAGATGGATGTGTTTGCAGTGGCTTAATGCTGCCTGGATTAGGTTCAATGCTGGATCAAAAAATGAGGATGTTTAGTAGGTGAGTGTGGTAGAAAGAGAATGTGAGGAAGTTGCAAAATCTGTGGATGTTAGTGATCTTTTTATAGCTTGTGCTGTGAATTATGGTTGGACAGTTGTGATGGCTGAGTCTTGGTGAAGATTTGGTATGAGTCAGCTATATGAAATGGATTATAAAACACAGACAAAATATACATTGTAGAACAGAAAAGGAGAGGGAAAAATATGGCTACGATCACAACCACTGCATATCACCTTTGATAACAGGGATTTAAAATCATGAACACATTTGACCAAGTCAGACAAAGAAATAAAACAGCACAAAACTGAAGAAAGACAAGAAGATGCAGATGACTAAATGTTTTTGTTTTTTTACGTTTTTCTTTTTTTTTTTGTTTAATAAAATGTATTGAATTTCTTGGGCTGCATTACCGATGATGCATTGAACACAAAACAGTTGAAAGATTTGCAAAGCACAAGACAGTCACTTGGCTAGGTGTGTGAGTAGATATGCCAAAAGTAGTCAAACACAAAGTTAGGCATACATGAAATTTTAACAACCAGACTACATACTAAAATAATTTAATTTCCTGATAGTCTTAATTCTCCTTGTGAAGTGCATACATTGTGTTTTGTACATGCAACCAGAGCTTCTTGTAACATTTAATTAGGTGTTCTTGAACTTTTATTTTCAAATAAACCTTTGAGTGACTCTGCAGGACACAGTTTCAACTTAAAATCCTTAATCAAGATATGTTTCAGATTGTAATATCTTATGCAATCTTGGCTGTCCATTCCTGCCAAACTCTGAAAGGTTTTGCATATGAGTAATAGCAATAGGCTGTAAAATGCAAGACATTTTATCATTTTCAGCTCCTTATACATTATGGCAATAAGTCAAAAAAGGTCATCTCCATTCAAGTAATATTAAAACATTTTAATTAATTACTACTTTCTAAGTAAGAATGTCTATATAAGCATATTGTTTCATATATTGTTTGGCACAATAAATATCAGACTCTCTTTCACTCCCTTCCTAGCTATTTCTCCATCCGTAATTCAAGGGCTTGTCTTATTTTTTTTTTCTCTCTCTCCACATTCCCCTACAGTCTCTTCATTGACATTGATGTCATGACTTCATTAACTCGATCTTTTAATAAGACTCACTGTATAGCTCCATTTTTACACTTTCTATTACCAAGATAACTTCTTGCTTTTCATATATTTCCCATGTTTATATGATGTATCAGACTTTACAAATGAAAGCACAGTTATTATCAGCTTGTTTACGCATTGCTGGGTGTAATACTTACTACACAAAGACATATAGTTCACATGCATGCATATACACAGCCCTATATCATAGTTTTTATCAGCATGTGTCTTCCCTAAGAGTGAAAAAGAATTGCTGTTAATAGTTCTGACTTACCAACATACATTTTAGAGTATCCTTTAGGAAGACTTTATGACTGTTCCAGACTTTGCAGTTAAGTTTGACATTGTAAAGTATCTGTAATGGTTTAATCTATTATGCAAGTTGTGGATCATTGTATATGGCAGGACAGATTTGTTGTCATATTCAAGGCACACGTGCTAATTTCACACTCTGCATCGAACATACCTGAAAGGACTTGAAGGACTGGTGATAAAAGAATCATTAGTACATTAACAAAGAATTGTAAGATCTGATTAGTCAAAAAAGTAAGCTTTACAAAAGAGCACCATTTTCAGGGAATGATGAAATTAAGCAAGTACTGAAGATGATGCTGAAGTTGCCACAGATGTTAATATAATAGTCTGTTGTAACTACTGCTTAGCTTCTCATGAACAAAAGGACTTAATACTCAGGTACAGGAAGTGAGGATAGAAGTGCTTACAGTAAAGGCTACGTCTAGTGAAAGAGTAAGACAGCTCTCTGAGAATTTGTTGCTCTTGATACTGTCTTGAATATTGATACATGAAGTTGACAAGGAATCAGAATTTGTAGAAAATGCTGAAGTTAGAAAAATCCAGCTACAGTTGAAGTGTAAGAATTCTCCAGGCCCAAATGAGATCAGTACCATATTACTGAAATGAGATGGGGGTAGCATTGATAATATCCTTTTTATTTAATAAGAATTTAAAAAGCAGGGGATGTTGGTCAGAGTGTCAGTGTGCAAATGTACTGCTCTTATACAAGGGAAGACTGGTCCTCATACAGTAAAGAACTACAGTCCAATCTTCATCCTGAACTCGGATGATAGGAGTCTGGAAAGATGAGATGATAAGTTCAAAGCATAAAGGGATGCTGGTCACAGAAATGACACATAGTATCACTTCTGTAGCCAGAGATTGTCAAGTAATGACTAGTTAAGTAAACTTCTCAGAAGTTGTGTGGGAGGCTTCAGAAATTGTTCTATTGATGGCTGCATTTTTTCTACATTTTGTGTGTCTTCATCAGTACAGTAGATCACAGCATATTATTGAAATTAAAGAGTACAGGATTTACTGCACAAAAGTGAATTGGATAGTTGACTAGTAATAGAACAGTATGTAGTAAGATTAAAAAGTACATACACTAGTAGATATACATTAATAGACAAGTTACCTAGGCCTGTCTGCTAGGACATTGCTCACAATTTGTTTTGCTTTCTTCCAAATACTGGATATACTTTAATGTATACTGTATGCAGATGAAATAAAGGATTATCATGATTTATTAGTAACAAGTTAGAGAAAATTATTCAGCACAGTACAGTATTGACTTCCAATAATGTATTTCAGGGTAATACTGTGCAAGATTGTCTTCAATCACGTGACTGCAGTTACTACAAATTATTTTAACATTATCTACTGTCAGTATATGCTAGTATATGTCAGTGTTTTCAAGCATTCTTTTTTCAAACATATGGTATCCTGTTTTAGGATAAAGAGCAGCTCAAGATTACCCTGGCTGAAAATAATTTAAGGCAGGAAAACAACCCTCAATCAGTTGGTTGCACACCCTCTCACATGTATATGACACCTTTACATACAGGCAATTTGAAATTTGGAATATTTCTGTTTTATCAATCTTCATTGGTTTAGCTGAAAAACCTAACAGCCTGGTAAAGATCCACATTGCAGCTATTTAGCCAAACTGGAGGCTGAGCTCTCTCAACTCAGGACTGGCAAGACCAGACAGGAGGAGAAGGCAACTACACACACCACAAAACCAGCCTCACATAATGCTACCACACCACTGAATCAAACACATAAACACACAAAGACATACTCGGAGGCTCTGAGTAAAAATTTACCTAAACAGCAGAGGCCTCCAAAGCAGACACCCAAACAACTGCTACCTCAAGACACCCCACAAGCAACACATAAACCACAAAATCAGTGTGCAAAGCAGTCACAGCCCTTAAGGCCAAATACAACACCAAACATACTTGTCATAGGTGACTCCATAGTCAGACACACTGACGTCCCATTCACCAGGCTGAACAAGGAGAAGGTCACAGTAAGCTGCCTATCGGGCACTAGAATCCGCCACATAACACAAGCACTCGGGTCACTCCACGGCAAGTACAAATATGACACAGTCATTGTCCATGCTGGTGTGAACGACCTGAGAAGTACCTCCCTGGACTACATGAAAAGAGACATAGAGGAGCTCTCTGATTATGTAGCCCAGGCAGGTATGACCCTGACCCTGAGCAGTATCCTTCCTTCACCAAGAATGATGCCACAATATAGAGACAAGATGATCAGCTTTAACAACTGGCTTAATGTCTGGTGTCATTCAAAGGGGATCCAGTGTCTGTCTGCCTGGGATGACATCCTTGACAAGCCACGCTGCTTCGTAAGGGACGGCTTGCACCTGTCACCATTTTACTCACTGAAGTGCGATCTCGGAGTTGGTATATTTAATTAGTAGGGGGGTGTGGGGGTGTGGGGGTGCAGGGAGGTTTGCCCCCTGCAAAAATGTAATATAAAAATTTATTTTTAATTTTTTTTATTATAATTTTTGAAGTTTCAAAACTTCGATCTTATGGTCTCGACCATTTGCAGTTCGAAGTTTTGAAACTTCGAGCATGTAAATTAGATCCCCTTACACATATCTATTTTATACCTCTGTGAGGATACAGTAATTAAAAACTTGCAATACTCTATCAAATAGCATTGTTAAAAATATTTGCAAATATGTACCACAAATAAAACAATTACATCTCAGTTTGCTTAGTCCTTGAATGCTCGCACCACTATCCTTTGGTCATCATTCCATCCCTGGTATGTTGAGCAGTGTGAGCTTTTGGCTATAAATCTTTCATTTCCTGATGCTTTTATTGAGTTTCTCCACTCCTGGTAGTTATATAAAATGTATCTGTAAATACCTTTATCATTTCACTAACATCTGCATACTTCTTCATAATGTGTTCTGCAAATGTCTGTGATAAAAACAGTGTATCTATTTCTGTCACTCTCTATCTCTCTACACACACACACATATATATATATATATATATATATGTGTGTGTGTGTGTGTGTGTGTGTGTGTGTGTGTGTGCATGTGTACATATATAGCTATAGATATATAGATATAGTCACATGCCATGCATTTACAATCTATTCAAATGAGTATCCTTGATGTAGATCACTGTCTTATTTATATAGACGAATGTGTGACACGTACACATATTATATTTGTGTGTGTATGTGTGTGCGCGCACGCGTGTATAGGCTCATATATGTATTGTATAGATAGCCATATACACAGATAAAATATAAAACATACCTAGCCAGATGTGTGCCATCATTAACAGCGTGTACAGTGGTTGAGGACTGCAAATGTTATATCTTGAGTAGCAGTTAGTTGATTTACAAGTATGTATTCTCTTTCTTTGCACTACATTCATTATATGCACCTAAACCTTGCAGCTGGGGCAGAGGGCTAAGGCTGTGAGCTATATCTCCTATGGTACAGGGTCTGATTCCTTCAACCATCATTTGTTAACTGTTTGACCTTGAGCAAGTCACTTACCTAGTCAGTGGTTTGGGGCAACTGGGAATATTGGTTAGGCTCCTGAATGGTTCCTTGGATTGCATGCCTAGTAACTATCTATGAACCTATTTATAGTTTATCTACTACATTTCACATTTTGAATCACGTACTATAAGATAAGAGAGCTATTTAACAGTACTGCAATATGGTCACTACTGGGCCACTTTTTGTTAACATATACTTTATGGGTATGCATTTTCTATCAGACTCATTTCAAATCAAAAATGCAGACACAATTTAAATGGGAGGAAATGTTTTGAGCTAACCACATTATTTAAAACAATCAGGGAAATTTCATAAAGCTTAAACAAAATCTTTTCCCACGTGCGTATCGTACTGCATTGTGTACAAGGACGTGAACGACTTTAGAGTCAATAAACACCATGTAGGGGTGTGCGATCACATGCACTCATGCACAACTACAGAACCTTTCTTGAAATGCAAATTGTGGCTTAAGTAGCTGAATTTTATGCAAATTAACCAGGTTGAGCAATCTAGCAGCCTGTAATGCATCTCTGTAGACTCCATGTCTGTGTTAGTAGTGTACATGGAAATTTTCTGCGTATAGGAGTTTACACTGAAAGAAGAGAATGTAAAAAGTCCAAAACTATAGACATAATTCCCCTGAAAAGGTAAGCTCCCATACATAAATGTTGGAACCATACATTGTGGATATCTGAAAACAGTGGGAATTATGTCAAATTAATATTTTTGTTTTTTTTTTTTTTAATTCCCACATGTTTGCACTATGCGCTGCATTGCTCAAACATGTTTAACAAAAAAATTAAAAAATTTAAAAGAACACTATATAATGTACTTTAGACAAAAGTACTGTAAGACCTTTTCGATGGGTCTACACAATCATGCTTTCATGCTATTAACCAGCTTACGCAGCTATGAACCATGTAGTTTCTATGCTGTCAGCATTAATATTATGCAAATGAGGGGTACATGCCATGGATGTGTTAAATTTCTTAAGGAAGCAACCATGTATGGATATCCACTTCTTGTATGCTCCTACACTGTGTTTATATTCCCAGTGGATATGGATGACATTGGGGGGAGGGGGTGTCATGTCACTTTTAGGAGATTTTTTGTGCTTAGTGCACATATTTGAACAGCACCCTGCTTGCTGCAACTGGTTTGGTATACTTTAGCTTGTTCGCAGAATCAGACCACCCACATCTCAGTCATGAGATAGACAGCTATAAATGGAAACTGGATGTATTCAATTGATATACAGTTTTGCATAGCTATGATGTGCAGAGCATCATGCACTAAAGAAGGGCCTTTAAAGCATGGCAATTACATTCTAAGCAGGTAAACTGCATCATAGTTAGCCATGAACTGCATCATAAGTAGCCAATCACACATGGTGGACCTGTTCCAGAACTGTATAAATTATGCATACACCCTACAGTCTGATTGTCCCTCAATACTCTGAACCACTGGAGTAGAGATTTGGAAATTTCAACTGAGATAATGCTAGGGGCTGCTGCAGGTATTCTACATCTGAATGTGCTAGATGCTAAAGTCAGTGCTGCTGGTGCTGCTGACAATAAGCCTAGGCTGAGGAGGAGAAGAGTGTTCGGGCCCAGGGTAACCTTCCAGGAGCTACATGGCTGGAGATTGTAGAGCACTACAGGGTGGACAGAGACATATTACAAGAACTCAGTGAGCTCTGCTACCCTCAACTCAAAGCCAGATATAACAGAGAAGAACCCATCCCAGTTGAAACTAAGGTATGTATAGCCCTTAGGATACTAGCTACAGGTACTTTTCAAAGACCAACTGGGGACATGATGGGGGTGTTTACAGGCATCTGCATCCAGGATACTCCACCAATTCCTGGATGCTATGCTCCCACATGCCAGTGAGCACATATATTTTCCCCTTTCCCCTGAGGTGAAGGCCAGCAATATGCAGCAGTTCTACCATGTAGCACACTACCATGAAGTACTGGGTGCCATAGATTGCACTCATGTACACATCAAGGCACCATCTGGTGAGCAGGGTAGAATCTACATTAACCACAAAGGATAATATTCCATCAACTGCCAGGTCATCTGCAATACCCAGGGGATTATCATGAATGTGTATGCTGGCAACCCTAGCAGTTATCACGATTCCCATATCTGGCACACATCACAGCTGTACCAGATGTTTGCTAGGAGGGGACATCCCAAATGACCATTTACTGGGGGATGCTGGCTATGCCCTGGAACCGTGGATGATGACCCCTCTCAGAAATGCACACACTCCCATGGAAGAATGCCATAATGAGGCACATGCACAAAATAGGAATATCATAGAGCCTATGCTTAGGCTTATTAAGCCACAGTTCTAGTGCCTCAAAACATCTGGTGGAGACTTGCAGTACACTCCACACACATGTGCACAGATATTCACAGTATGTGCTATGCTACACAATCTGAACCTGCGGAAACAGCTGTAGCAGGAACAGCAAAGGGAAGGGATACACAGACCCCACCAGTACCTAGGTCACCACAGCAACAGTCACAGGAGGAGTCAGAGTAGGAGCCCGCCGATGATGTCCCTGCAGGCAGACATAGTCATGTTTTGTATGCCCTGGCTTTGGCTAATTGACGATGCATAGCACATTCACTGAACACCTAGGGACCTGACGACTAATACCTTTCTCCTATTCACATGCAATTATTAAAATTGATGCCAGGCAAGTCAGACATCCTGCATGTACCCATGTATTGGCTGTGTACTGCTTACATCAGACAGAGTCAGCACTGATCTACAGTTGTGTCAACTGCTGCATTTGCAAGGTAAGCCCATAACCTACACAGTATTCTAGTAGATTATTATGATATGTCATTGTAGCTATGGACTTGGTACATTATGCAGGTAACTATAATGGGCTATTTGGACAGAAAGTACATCCACATGGGACTAAAGACAACAATTACACTATCATGTCCCCATTTGTAATCAGTAGTCCTCATGCATGGAATATTCCTGCAGTCCTACTGTAACAGATTACTGGTACATTATTCAAGGTTGATATTAGAAAGTGAGGTTAAATGATAGTCAGACTATTGTGTATCATAGCAGAACATGGGGTTTGGTCCCACCCTTCGAAACAGCAGTGTCCCCTTGTAACTGCCATAATAGTAACTCATCTATGCTGTATGAGCATCTCACACAGTTAGTATGCCACACAGTATCAGGACAGTAATATACAATTTGATCTTAAATTGTATGTGTTAGGTAACTGAGGAATAGCAATGTACATATTTGTGCAGGTGATTGTGTGATGAATGATCCTCTTTCTGTCAAGGAGCTTCTGTGGCTCAAAGGACTAAGGCAGTCAACTTGTGTGATGGTGTTCAGGGCTTGAGATAAGCAGATATTTTAGATGTGAACTAGTAATAAGTTGTGTTTTACAGACTGTGAGACTGTGTGTGCTATACTATCATTAACCTCTTTCTCATATTAATTCCACATTTTCACACTGCACCACGTCTACAACCTATGCCAGTTTGCACAAAGACCAGTAGTACAGAAACTGGGACAAACGTCAGACTGTGAAACAAACAAAATCCCGGTTTGGAGTACAGTTAGATGGGGGCTGGCATCATAGGTTATGTAATAGTAATTCTTTGATGTAGGCAATGCACCTCCCATTTGCGCACAGCTTAGCAATGCGCAAACAGGTCCAAAACTGCCAACATGCATGTCTGTACACTTAGTTAAGCAGACTACAAATCTATTACTCCTTGCGCAATTTCTTTTAAAACAAAATAAAAAAAAAAAAAAATATATATATATATATATATATATATATATATATATATAAAGTACACACACAAATATATATATATATGTATATATATATATATATATATATATATATATATATATATATATATATAGGTTCATAGGTTGGTACTAGGCTATTGGCCCTAGGGCCTATACAAGCCTAGCCATAACAATTCCCTGGATATTTCTTCCCACAATATTTACTTCCCTGGACCCCTGTCTAGCAGGATGACTGACGTGATCCTTGGGGTGAATTTCCTATCTCCCATCCTATCGTCAAGGTTCCTTTTGAAGAGGGCCAAGAAGGCGCTCAGCTTGACATGTATGGTCAGTCTATTCCAGAGTACGGAGAGTCTCTGGGTCAGGAACCTATCCCTCTAGCATATTTTGTTCATTGTGATGACAATGTTAAGATCTCTGGAACATGTGGCTCTGAGGGATTGGGATTTCTTTAAGTGGAGCATGTCCAACAGCTGAAGGTTTGACATGGCTTTGTATGTTAAGCAGAGATCTCCTCTGAGTAGACGATATGCCACAGAGTATAGTGGAGTTTTTTTAGATGGTCAGCATAGGGCATCTGCTTTAGGCCTGTGATTCTTTTAGTGAGGTATTTCTGCAGCCTTTCCAGCTGTTGCAGATGTCTTGTGAGCTACATACCAAACAGGGCATTGTACTCTATAATGGGTCTAATGAGGGATGTGTACAGTGAGACAATGACCTCCTTTTTTCTGGATGAAAAGCCCTTAGTGATGAGGTGTGCCACATAGAAGGATTTCCTAACTATTGTGATGTGGTTATTGAAGGTGAGACCACTGTCCACCTGTGTCCCTAAGTCTCTCATCACACTTTCAGTGTTTAGTGTACTGCCACCTATGTGGTAATTCATGGGTACATGTTTTTTTCCGAAAGGGGATAACTATGCATTTCTTGGTATTAAGCTTGAGCCCATAGCTCTGGTACCAAGCATCTGTTTCTGTAAGGCCCTTTTGTAGAATATCCACATAATTTGGGGATTCAATAATGGCTCCCAGTTTGCAGTCATCTGTGAAATTAGTTAGCCAGAGTCCTTTAGTGTTGGCCTGTACTTCAGAGAAGTAGATGCCAAACAAGAGCGGTCTCAGGACTGAACACTGAGGTACTCCACTTGTCACTTGTCACACACACACATATATATATATATATATATATATATATATATATAGATATATATATATGCGTGTATGGATATAGTGCCCTACATACCCAAATTATAGAGAGGAAAGCTGCAAAGGACCAAATGGGCTCTCCTTTAAATAATGCACTTACAAAATATAGAAGTGCATAGAATAACATGTGTTGCATTTGGAGGACTATTAGGAAGTCAGACGTTCAGATTTCTGGCAGTCTTCTCTCACTTCATATCTAAATTATGCCACATTTGACAACCACAATTTAATTTGAAACACACATACATATGTGTCAATCCTGTGGACATGCTCTCTGAGAAAGAAGTCGCTTGACCACTTCGTTACTTTGCTGTGTTCTGCACTGCAGTGTGGTCTCAGAGATTCCCTTATCCGGTGCAACAGTTACTGACCTTAGGGTTAGGGTGCGGGTTAAGGTAAGTGCATATGCCTTAAACTGTTTACTTTTTTTTGCGTTAGCTTTATGGTTGAGTTATGGACATATGTGTTTTCAGCTGTTTACTTTTTTTTGGGGGGGTAGAATTAGGGTTAAGGTAAGTGTGTATGTGTTTGGAACTGTTTACTGTTTTTTTTTTTTTTTTTTTTTTTTTTTTTGGTTGGAACAGCGATTTCTTTCCCTAGGAAAGAAATTTCTGTTTTGAGGTGTCGACATTTTTAGCTTTCACTGAAATAGGGTCAATGAAACATCGTATGCTGTTTTAAGCGTTCGATGTTGTAATAAAGACCCCATCAATGGGCCCATACAATATCCCAGGATGCCTTCTAAATAGCATGAAACATGACCAATCAGCACCTCTGGAATTACTATTTAACTAGTCTCCAAACAGGCTTCATACTTCATGAATGGAAAACAGCAACAGTCATCCCTCTGCACAAATGTGGCCCATCTACAGACCCCAGAAAATACAGACACATAAATCTCACTAGTCTTAGGTTCATAGGTAGGTACTAGGCTATCAGCCCTGGGGCCTATACAAGCCCAGCCAAAAAGGTACCCTGGCTTTTGCCACCCAAGAAAATTATTTTCCTGTGCCACTGTCGAACAGAGCCACAGAGGTGATCCCCAGGGTGAATTTCCTATTTCCCATCCAATCATCAAGATTTTTCTTGAAGAGTTCTAATGAGGAGCTTTGTTTGATATATATAGGTAGTTTATTCCAGAGTATGGGAAGTCTCTGGGACAGGAATCTATCCCTCCAGCATGTTCTGTTTATTGTGGTGACAAGGTTTCGGTCCCTAGAGCATGTAGCTCGGAGGGATTGGGATTTCTTTAAGTGGAGCATGTCCAACAGCTTTGGGTTGGACAAAGCTTTGTATGTTAGGCAGAGATCACCTCTGAGTAGGCGATATGTGATGGAGTAAAGCTGGAGTTTTTTGAGACTGTCTGCATAAGGCATCTGTTTGAGGCCAGTAATCCTCTTTGTGAGGTATTTCTGTGGCCTTTCCAATTGTTGTAGATGTCTTGTGAGGTACATACCAAAAGAGGCATTGTACTCTATAAGGGGTCTAATGAGTGATGAGTAGAGGGGAACAATGACCTCTTTTTTTCTGGATGAGAAACCTTTTGTGATGAGGTGTGCCACGTAGAAGGTTTCCTGACTACTGTGGCGATGTGATTATCAAAGGAGAGTCTACTGTCCACCTATGTCCCAAGGACTCTTATCACACGTTCGGTGTTAAGTATACTACCGCCTATGTTGTAGTCCATGGGTAAAAAGTTTTTACCAAGGTAGATGACAATGCACTTTTTGGCATTGAGCTTGAGGAAATGGCTTTGACACCAGGCATCTGTCTCAGTGAGGCCCTTTTGTAGGATGTCCACATCATTAGGAGTTTCGATTATGGCTCCTAGTTTGGCGTCACCTGCGAACTTTGTTATCCAAAGACCTTCTGTGTTAGCCTGTACTTCAGAGAAGTAGATACCAAACAGGAGAGGACCCAGGACTGTGTGATGAGTTTGGTGTGGTGCAAGTGTTTACCTTACCCTCTTGACTGTCAAGTTCAGTCTTGATTGGAGAGAGCTTTACCTCCAGTTTGGCTAGATAAGTGCATCTCTCACAGGTTGTAGTATTGGGTGGTAGGAGGAGAGGGTTGTCTGTGTACATGAGGCAATTTCTACATTGCCCCAAGATGCCTAGATTCATCAGATAGACAGGAGAGAACTCTTATATGTAAAGCTATGGAAAGAATTATCATGGAAATGATCAGAAGAGATATAGTAAACCTTCAAACACTGGACCCAATCCAGATTCGTTTTGTAAAGGGCAGATTAAGGCTACTTAACCTGGCAGACTTTTTTGAGGAGATAACCAAAGCAATGGACTAGGGAAAAAATGGTTCACACTGCCTAACTTAACCTGGCCAACTCATCTTACACAATACCCCATTCAGGTATTGTCGGCAAACTCAAGAGATTAGGTACAAAGTCTTATGTCACCCAGTGGATAGCCAACTATCTCACAGCCAGGACCCAGGACATTAGAGTTTGGGACTCCACCTCTTCAAAGTGACCAGTCACAAGTGGAGTCTCTCAAGGATCTGTCCTTGGACCGCTCCTTTTTGGCATTTACTTTTCTGAAGTCATGGCCAATGTCAGTGGTCTCTGGCTGACTAAATTTGTCGATGATTGTAAATTAAGAGATGTGATTGAATCCCACATTGACACATATGTTCTGCAGGAGGGCTGTCACAGACAAACAACTGGTGTCAGATCCATGGACTAAAACTAAATGCCATGAAATGCATAATAGTATCCATTTGGAAGTCATCCAACCCTGGTAACTATCAAATTGACAACACACCTCGAAGATTTGACCCACTAGTCAGGGGCTTAGGGGCACACATAGATAGTAATCCAGCATTTGACCATCACATGTCTACAGTAGTGAGGACATTATTCTATGTTGCACAGCTTATAAACAAAGGTATGGCATCTAAGTCTAAGGAAGTCATTGTTCTACTGTATTTGGCATTCATCAGGTCTATCATTGAATACAATGCCCCCTTTGGTATGCACCTAGCCAGGCGTATCCAACAATTGGAATGACCACAGAGGTTCCTCACTAAAAGAATACAGGATGTTAGTATAATGTCTTTTGCAGAACGTCTGACGATCCTATCCCTATATTCTGTCTCCTACAGGCTTTTGAGGGGAGATCATTGCCTGGCATATGGGGTATTGTCAGACCCCACTCTGATGGACCTCCTGCATATCTGCAAATCAAATAGCACCAGAATAACCTGTTGTAAAGACTTAAACCTTGCCTGTGACATAAATAGGACCTACTGGAGACAAGGGTATGTATCCTGAAAGAGAAATGTATATATTTCTGTGAGATACTTTTCATTGTGTGACTCCACAGCCCTTACAACAGCATCCATTTCAATGCAGACAAATTATTATGCTATCCACAATATAAATGGCAAAGTAAAATATGTGTAAATGACTAGTACAAGTAGCATATCTACAACGCCAATGGATGAAAATAATTCATATTAATGTAGAAAGGTACCCCGTGCATCAGACACATAGCTTTATTTCCCTGCATCCATGAGAAAGATGATAGGGATGTGCTCCACTTATCACTTGCACAGGGTGTTATGTGGGGGTGCAGGAGACCTAGGCTCACCCAATAGGTTGGCAAATGTGTGTGTGTGAGTAAGCAAGAGAAGCAGGAAAAATGGACCATGGAAATGCTGTGTGTGTGTGTGTGTGTGTGTGTGTGTGTGTGTGTGTGTGTGTGTGTGTGTGTGTGTGTGTGTGTGTGTGTGTGCGTGTGTGTGTGTGTCTGTCTGTCTGTCTGTCTGTAGGTGCCCTCAATTTGACATTGGTGTGTGAGTGTCTGCATGAACACAGCCAAGGTCAGTGCTAGCCCTACCTGTCTATATGTGGACAGCTGTGAATGGTAGAGCTGACAGTTCATTGTCTTCACCCCCAAACATGAGAACTGGCTCTGCCAGGAGTTGCAATGGCACCCCCACACCCAGGTTCAGATGTTGTGCTACTACGTCAAGGTGACTTATGTCTGCTGGGTATGTGTCCTGCACAGGAATGCCCAGGACCATGACCCCATGGCCTGCTATGTCTTGCTGTGGACAGCACACTTCCCTCTGGAACACTGGATACACTGCCACTACAGGAGCGTGATTGGGCACAGCCACAATGACTGTCAGCAGCTGATGCTGCTGACCTATGCCCATGAGGCTGAAGCTCAACTCCAATCATGCTTCAACACAGGCAATGTGTGTTCCATGACAGATAGTCTGAGATCTATCTCATACCTGTCTCTTTCCACTGTGTCAGTCAACCGATCCAGGGTATCAGCAACACAGTAGAGGCAGTCACGGATGTCAGACTGTGCTGCATCTACAACCCTAAGCTTACTTTTGGAGTTCCTTTCCAAACATGCCTGTGCCTCCATGACACCACTAAACATGCACTGAGTGACATGATGAGACACCTTTAACAGGTGGTGGAGGGACTGCAGGCCTCTTATGAGCACCCCTATCAATCTGCCTGTGTGGAACCTCACTAACAGTTTGGCTATGGCCAGTGTGAACAGTCAGTGAAGCCAGAATAGCCATACTTCCCTGTTCAATGTCCCCACCCACCAACTGTCCAATATCTGTGGCCTCAGGGGAGGGAGTATGCGTAGGCATACAAGCTGTGTATGATGATAATGATAGTGACCAAGTGATGCAAACCTCTGTGTCTGATTCAGCCTCTGCAACCCACAGCTGTTTTTCAATTTGGTCACCATCATCATCAGAGTCTGAAGAGACAGTGAAATCAGGTTGTGAAGGGGACAAAGACCAACCTCCCTGGTCAACTGTGATAAAATGGAAAATGCAATACATTAATATCTGCACTACTATGCTCTGCACTACTATGGTGCAATATATGTTAAGCTGTATACACTGCTGTCACTATTGCAGACTTTTATGCCTCCTAAACTCACAGAATAGGACATGTGGACATTATTTTCTAACCCCAATCTGTAATAATTTGGAAATAATTATTCAGAAAACAATAATCTTGTGAAAAAAAATAAATGATATACACTGTGGACATTCTACAAAAATCTGTACAGCTGACAGTTATGGCGATCAATGTCCTGACAATAGTTTTCAAGTTAATCACTATAATCATACCTACAAGTCAGAGGTATGAGTCTGAATTGTGGACATTCAGAAAATATCTGCACAGTTGGCAGTTATGCAGACAGCACATCAATCCAGCCATCAGGCCTGGAATGACACTTTAGCTAATACATTGAAATACATGTGCATCTCTGACAAAACAATTTTCTGTTTATCGGCAGTAGGAGCACGGCTTTTTCCAATTCCTGATGGTCCTGAAAAAAGTTGAGGGAGAGGTAATAGCAGCAGCATGACATGTTACAGTATAATGGGGTAATACATCTGCAAATCTCATATCTACACTAACTGCAGTGTTAAAAAGTATCTGGGTGACAATCTCTACGGGAGCTTAAAACTGCAGCTAACTTACTCCCCTCCAAAAAAGACAGTTGACACATGTAAAACTATATACACCTTGACAGGATGAATGTAGCAGTATTCTACTACTGATCCAACTAAGTAAACCTGGAAGCTCCTTTTGAGAGGAACGGGTGGCACAAATGTCCACAATATATTGGCTGATGGATGTCTGGGAGCTGTCTTGTGTAGCAAGATTTGCCAGGAATTCCTCTGTGGTTGTGAGAAGAAGTTCTGCTGCAGGCCCACCTCCAGTGACTTGAGAATCCCTGGCCACATCAGCTGCACATCTCCTTGCTGCATTGATCATGTCTGTGGCACTGTGTCGCACCTGCTCGTAGCTACGATTTTGATGACTTGTGGGTTAATGTTGTGCACCAGTTCATCCCAGTTCAGAGGAATCCTGATGAGTGGATGGGAGATCATAGGTTTACCCCGGGTATCACTTCTGTGTCACTGTTAGACAGAGGCACACTATACTAACCTCGAAAAAGGGCATAGCAAAATTAATTTAAAATGGGTGGCGAAAGCCAAACATACTCTGGCTAGGCTTATAAATGCCCTAGGGCAGATAGCCTAGTATGAACCTATGAACCTATGAACTCACAGAGCTTTACAAGTTTTTTAATGTGTCTAGTGAGGTACATGCCAAAGTGGTGCTCTATTTCATAGCATGTGTAACTGGGGATGAATATAGGGAAACAATGGCTTTCTTGGATTTGGAAGAGATACTTTTAGCAATTAGTTGTGAAATATTAAAGATTTTCTTAACTATAGTAGCCATGTGTGATCAAAGGCGAGGGAACTATCTCCTCAGGTATCCAGATTTTAACCACTGTTTCTTTTGATAATGATACATTATTAGTGCAGTACACTGCAGTGATTTGCTGTTTCCCAAAGGGAATAATACTGCATTTCCTGGTATTAGACTTTAGTGTATTTTCCATGCACCACGTGTTTACTAGAGCAAGCACTTTTTGAAGGAGATAAGCATCTTCAGGGAGTTTGATTATTACACCCAGTTTGCAATTGCCAGAAAACTGGGTCAACCAGAGGGCCTGCTTTTCTATTGTGAAATTAGAGAAATGTTTGACAAAATAAGAGAGCACTCATAACAGACCCCCTGAAGGACACCACATTGGTGACCTTCTTTCTGTTGAAAGAGGCATCTGAAATATGAACACTGTGTATTCTGTCCTTAAGCTAGCTGGCTATCCATCACATATGGTTCCATGTTTAAGGCCAACAGCTCCTTTACAATTCATCTGCGTGTTGTAATATCTAATGCCTTATTGGCAGTATGTGTAGCACACACCACTGTCAACCAAATTAATGATCACCTCAAAGTAGATGACCTACCTTTTATAAAGCTAAAGTATTCTGACTCAAGTCTTGTGTGATCTTTTCATATCATAATTAATGAGGTCAGAATGATGCATCCTGTGGCTTTACAGATCTACCTCATAAGGCTGATAGGCTTGTAGTTTCCAGGGTCAGTGGAGGGTCCACCATTGTGGAGGGATAGCAACACAGGAAGATAAGTATATTCATTGTGAATTTGGGTCGGAGTGGAGTACCCCTTATGAAAAATTTCAGAACAATTTTGCAAATATTCTTTTAGTTTGCTAACATAGCTGAAAGAAGAAATTGTTATCCTTAGACTCAGATGCTAACCTCAGTTCATGGGATGCTCTACTGGCCCTTATAGTGCCCTTCATTTTCTTGGTGTTTTTTTTTTTTGACATAGAACGAAGAGAAGAGAAGAGTGACCTTGGTTAACAGGGCATGTGAGGGTGGGGGACTTGGATATCTGTACAGAAGATTGTTTCCTGCCTCTGCACCCTGTATGATAATGGCTTTGTATCTACTTTGAGTGGGTAAAGTCTATAGGAGCTGCTATTGCTGTGTTAGCAATGAAGCATTCAGATTATACTGGTAAACAGCATGTTTTGAGATTCATGACTGATCTAGATATCATACAACAATCAACTATGCAATTGTTTTTATTTTCAGACTATTCTATGCTCATTCAAGGCAGAATAGAATGAGTTCTATTTTCTGCGTTTTTCAGCACCAAAAAGTATAAGTAAAAAAAATATTAAAAAAGAAAAACACACACAAAAGTCATTTTGTTGAGGGTCCCTGCATCCCTCATGTAGAAGCGTGGCTCACTCATTCCCTTGACTTTTGCATAACAACCCCACAGTTGCATTATAGATGAAAAAAGAGCAAATAATAAGAGGAAAAGTATACCACCTCCACACACAATCCAGCTAATTGTGGTAATGCATACTGTAACATTAAAAATTCAGTCAACAGACATTTGAACAAGATTACCTGAACTAAGTCCAGATATACCTTATTTTCATGAATCTAATGCTGTGTATTTTTATTTTTCACTGTTGTATTCCTTTTCAGATATTAACAAAGACAATTATTTTATTGGGGAACACCCAGATGTGAGAAAGTGGAGAAGAGCAGGCTGACGCTTAGTAGATTCTTGTTAATTGTTATATAAAAGATCATTGTGTTTCATTTAAAATTTTGTATATAATGGTAGTAAATCAAAACATATTTGATCACTACATTACCTAACGAATTCTTTCACCACTCTCTTTTAAGAGAAATCATTTATTTATACTTTCTTTTAAAATGCAAGACAACTTTCATGTGACTGTTTACTGTATGAAACTAGACATACATATGACAAACACCTCGGTTTTATAAATTTGATCTGACCATATCTAAATGTATTTAGTAATACATGGTGAAGTTTTGCTATCCTTTTTATAGCCCATACTTCAGCACATTTCAGTGGTTGATGGGATCTCTTAGAGGATATATCTGTAAACTATTGTACGAACTAGTTGGTTATTAGCTGCTTCACTTTAAATCAATTCTCCTCACTTAACGTAGTATGTATGAAAAAAATATTGTGAAAATCAATTACAAAATTATACGGAAGTGTAACCTAGTCTGGTAATAAACTAGGGAAGTAATTTATTTAGTCTAAAATTCATTTCACAAAGCTTTCGGTTACGTTATTTTCACCTGTTCCCTTTTTTGTTGCAATGTTGAAGTATAATATGCCACTTCTGTAGCCTTTCAGTCTAAATTGCCCATAGACCCAATTTGTGCAGCTGCCACTTGGGCAAACCCTCATACCTTTATCTCTCATTACAAAGTGGGTGTAGTCTCCCAGAGCAGGGCTTCCTTTGGTTCCACTGTTATGAAGAGTCTGTTCCAATGAGCCAATGTTGAAGTATAATATGCTAGTTAAGGGTGGTGTTGGGGGGCAAAGATGAACATATCAAAAATAGATAGGAACTCTGTCCCTTTCACAGGAGTGTGTAAAACGCCAAATTCTCTTACTTCATTGTAAATATTATTTACAGCAGTGAAATGGTTAGTGATGGACTGCACAAAGGAATTGAACATCTAACTTGCTGATTAATGCCAAAACAAACTCCAAACTTATGCTATTTACTCCAAAACAATGTCTTAACCAGAAGAATGCTTTTCATATTACCTCAAGTAATAACACAAAAATAGAGACCATAAGCCAAACTAAACTACTCACATTAATAATAGATGACAACCACAACTTTGATCACAGCATACTGCATTCTATCAAGAAAACTCACCCAAAACCTAGCTTTATCTAGAAGGCCAAACAGTACCTGAAGATCAAGCAAGGATTGCCTTAGCGGCAACATACCCCCTTCCTTCTCTGTTATATGCTTCCCCTATTATTACAAATATCAGCACTCCGTATAAAATTAAACTAGCCTCCTCCTACTACAGAATTTGCAATTGACCATCCTTATAAAGCACACCACTAACTTGCCTTAAAACAATTAAACTGGCTTGAACTTCCAAACCAGTTGACATACTCACAACTAATCATTGCCCACAACCTATTGTACTCTTCAGACAAACATCCAGCATTACAAAATACTCTATCATGCTATTCACCCACTAGAGACCTTTGCTGTAGCAATAAATGTTTATTATACATCAGTAAGACATTCCATACTGCTGGAGACTGTCTACACTCTCATTATGTGTTAAAAATCTGGAATGAAATCCCTACATACATAAAACAGACAGGAATCTTAGTGTCGAAACTTTGCTTAAACAGCACCTATGCCAAAGATGGCTCTGTTCTTCCTGCTCACCTGGCTAGCTTTACTCAGATTACTTTCCTCCAACTTTTACAGCCACTTTGCTTCCCAGTCTTTCTGTACCTTATCACTCCTCCTCATATTACACTAATTTATTAAACACTTACGTTTCCTCCTCCTCTCACAACCCACCACTAACTACAATTCCTCTTCTGTTCATTTATCATCCAGCTCATTTCTGGAACTTCTTCTACTGTCTGTAAATTATTTCTAAACTCAAAAACACCCCAGTATGACAGTTTCCCTCCAGCCATCATGCTATAAATACATTAACATTTATTGTATGTTTACTACTTTATTCAATAATTAGCCAATTTATGTTAATTTCCCTCCTGTTTTTTGTGTTAAAATGGTATGCTCATGTAAGAAATGTTTAAAAATATTTAAAAATCATGTAAATAAACACAAACTCATGTACAGGTGTTGTTACCCTGTAATTGCAAATGTACATCATGTGTAACTTAAACATGGGAGCTTTTTTCTCCGGGCCTATGCTGAAAATGTGTCAGTTGGACTTTTCCCAGTCAGCAAAGAAAAATAAGTAAATAAATAAATAGGTAAAATAGGGAACTTAACCATCACTATTCAGTATAGTCAGGTGCCATGATATAGGCTTTAAGCTGTAAAGCAATGCTATTATTCTGGCTCTGTTTCTTTAATTCCGGTATCGCTCTAACAATGTTCAAGGCGTCACCACATAGTCCCACAGGAAAACATAAAATAATTTGGGTAGCAAAGTAATTCATTTTATAAGTTCCTTCTGCAGCAATATGTTACAAATCATAATGTTAAATATTTCTGGATAGTTAAAGAAAAAGAAACAGATAGGCTTGGCAATGAGAAGGCATGTCCTCAACACTGAATTATACCCTGGCAGAAAGTAGTTTAATATTACTAAGACAATCAAGCAAGAGTTTCCTCCTGATATTATCACATATGATTCTATGTGAGGTAAACCAACAATAAAATAAAATAGTATGCCAGGTAGTGTGTGAGACTAGATCCATATTTAGATACAAAATCTGAAGTCAACCTCCAGTAAAGACAATGGCCTATAATAGAAATACTAATTATATCTCTGTGGGGGACAGCAGGCACATAATCACTAATGTTACGAATCTTGTATTCTGCACAACATAGTTTTAACACAAAAATAGTAAAGCTGATAAGCATCACCTGCATGACTATATGCTATGGCAGGTCAGGAGATTACTAACACAAACAAGGTTGATTTATGCAGTTAGCGATAAGTTAGCTGCTTTTATTGAGGCACAAATGTTGTAAACAAGCTATTAATGGTTGATGGTATACCAAGGCAACTCAGAGGTACAGACTGTCTAGATAAACCCTGATAAAGGCAGGTACATAACAGTTAAATTATTAACTAAGACACCTACATTTTTTTGAAAACAAAAATACTGATAGTTGGAAGTATGGTCCTTCCCAGTATGACTAATACATTTATTTATTTACTACATTTGATAACAAGAACATCCGAAGGAATGAGTCATACAGAGAATTATACAAAAATGAATTATTCTGAATAACTGCCATCTGTAAGGAAACCTATAATTAGCTCCTCTGGGCAAGCAAAAAATACAAGCTGGTTTGGAGGTCATTGTACCGTCTTTCCATTAAATAAACAGGCACACAAGAGGTGTTGCTCAAAATGGTATTCGCACTAATGATGCATGCATTGGGTATTGCATCCCTGATATTAAAATAATGGGTGGTTTACTGACTGTGTGAGTTTCAAACCTAATATCCTTACTTGCAGCTAAGCTTTGAGTGTTGACAATGTTTCATGATGACGCTTCATGAAAACAGCAACACAGCCCTAAAAATATCTGTATAAAGCCAAGAAAGAAGCATGCTATGTTGAATTTCCGTGAGTCATATATTAGGTTTGGGGGTCAGTTAGGTATGCAAAGACTTACATCTGTGATAGAAGCCCATATGTGTATTTTTATTGGTTAGATATAGAATTTGTTCTATAATTGTGACTATGAGAGCGCTTTGCATTAACACACAAGAGCTTCCATGGCAATGTCTTAACACACTTCAACACATTTTGCACTTATGTCAAAGTAACAAATGTTGACATATTTTTACAGTTTGAGACATCACTGATGTATGTTTCTATGGATCAGAGCTATGAGGCATCCCCTACTTCAAACAATAGGGCCAGCATTCATAGTTATTTACATGCATGTATTAAGGAATTTGGCGGTGAGAGAAAACAGGCACAGCTGGCCACAATTCATAGAGGCCATTTACTGCAGTTTGCAGTGTTTTTGAATTTAGTTATGCAAATAAGCAGATAATGCTATGGAAATGAGAATTGGCATAAACATGCACATGCTAATTAAGGGTATTTTACACTATTTGCAAGTTGTAGCTAATTTTTTCCACTTCCTGTGCTTGTCGCAGATGCACTATAAAAAGGCATCACCAAATCTATCAGAGTTGCAGTTGGCAAGAATGCTATATCTTACAGCAAGCTTTGCTATTTTTATATCAGATTTGCTTACCTTGGCTGGGACAAAATGCTTGCACCCAGCAGCACTCACCTACCAAGAAGGAGAAAATATAAGCAAAGGATTACTCATTATAGCTTTGATAATCAAGAAATTCTGGATGGGTTTAGCGTGGACAGGGCTATTATAAGGGTATTAGTGGGCATGTTTGACTCCCATAGGGGCAGTGGAGAAATGCATTGGCTTCCTATTCCTATGGACAGCATAGTGTGTATAGCCCTCACTATACTTGCTACGGGGACCTTCCAGCAACAAGTCTGGGACACTCGGGATCTCACAGGATTCTGGATACTGAAGGAGTTCCTGGAAGGGCTCTTGGCACATGTGGATCATTATATCTATTTCCCAGTGTCACCTCAGGCCCAAACCCTGACTATGCATGGCTTTTATGGGCTGACATATTTCCCTCAGGTACTCAGTGTGATAGATTGCACCCATGTCACAATTAAGGCCCCTCCTGGTCCACAGGGAAAGTGGTACCACAACATGAAGACTTCTATTCAATCCATTGCTAAGTAGTATGTGATGCAGGGCACATGATTCACATATCTGGCACACTATCTCACTTTACTGCTTCTTCCTGCATGGTAGGATGCCCAGTGGTCATCTTATTGGTAGGTTGATTTGTTTTTAGAATAAGTAGTTGTTCAAGTTAAATATAATTGCTGCATATTAATCTGTATTTTCTTATTTTGTTTCACCTCCCACATCTGTCTCTCTCTCTCTCTCTTTTTTTTTTTAATAGGGTGATGCTGGATATCCACTGGAGCCATAGCTCATAATACATAATTCTGGGGCAAAATCCATTTGGAGCTACTGAGGAGAAATATAGAACATCCCTATCCCAGACATGTATTGTGATTGAGAGGGTGTTCAGCCTCCTGAAGAGCCATTTCAGATGCCTAGATGAGTCTGGAAGGGTGCCCTTCAGGATGAGCCAGCTATTCTGTGTACAATGTTCACTGCCTGTTGCATTCTGCATAATATGATCATGTACCGGTCTGGTGGTGAGGTAACTCATGATGTCACTTTAGCTCCCAGTTGTATATTTCACTAATGATTACAAGCCAGCAGCAGTAGTAAGGGACCACATGTGCAGGCTGGTATGCAGCTGCACAGATTAAGAGGCAACAGCTTGCTAATAACTACTGTGGATGAGAACATTCATGTTAGGGTTTCCTTTTTGTAAAAAATATAGAATATAACTGATACAAGCAGTGATACCTGTGGGCTATGCTGTGTGGTGTGTGATCTACTGTTACTGTTTATCTGACATTCTCTCTCATCTTAAATTTTTTTACTACTAGCTGTTTGCCAGTGTGCTCACTGATTCCTGTTCAGAAGGGATCAAATCAATAAATAAATCAACAGTTGCACATAAGTTCATAGGATCATAGGTGTTTACTAGGCTATTGACCATAAGGGCCTTTTTAAGCCTAGCCATGCATCCCAAATCTCTGACAACTTCTGATGCCCTTGCTAAGTGTAAGCATGGGCCTGGGAGATGAACCATTTACAGGTTACCTGTGTCCATCAGAGACATAGGTGCCAAACCAGGGATACATTTTCAGTTTCCCATCCAATTGTCCAAGTTGCACTTGAATTGGGTTAGGGAGGATCTCTGCTTCACATGGATGGGGAGCCTGTTCCATAGATGGGGTAGTCTCTGGGACACATACCTATCTCACCAGCAGGTCCTATTTATATTACAGGCAAGGTTTAAGTCTTTAGAACTGGTAATTCGGATGTTATTTGTTTTGTGGATATGCAGGAGCATACCTCTCAACTGTACAGATTTTCGCAGAATGTCCAGATTTTTGCCTCATATTTTTGGTCTGTTCCTCATAAAAATTTGTTATTTTTTAGCAAATCATTGGGATGATCTTAGGATTGAAGTCACTTAATAATGACATACATTTATGTTTTAGACTTCATATCCTTCAGAAAAATGCATGCTAAGACAAACCCTGTTATTTTAGCAGCTTTCTAAGTTTATTAGAGCAATATTTAAAATCTGTCCCTATTTTTGAGCCTTTGACCCCCATTCTGTGAGGCTTTGTCCAGATGTTTTGCACTAAGAGGTTGAGAGGTATGTGCAGGAGGTCCATCAGAGTGGGGACTGACAATGCCCTGTATGCCAGGCATAGATTTCCACTCAAAAGCCTGTAGGAGACAGAATACAGGGATAGAGCCTTGAGGCAGTCTGCACAGGACATTTTACTTACGCCCTCTATTCTTTTAATGAGGAACCTCTGTGGACGTTCCAATTGTTGGATATGCCTGGTTAGGTACAAACTAAAGGAGGCATTATACTCAATAATAGGTCTGATGAATGACAAATACAGTGGAACAATGACTTCCTTGAACTTAGATGCCATACCTTTGTTTATAAGTTGCACAACATAGAATGATTTCCTCACCACTGTAGACATGTGATGGTCAAAGACTAGAATACTGTCTATGTGTGTCCCTAAGTCCCTGACTAGTGGGTCTAGTCTAAGGGATGTGTTGTCAATATGATAGTTACCAGGGATGGATGACTTCCCAAAGAATACTATTATGTATTTATTGGCATTTAGTTTTAGTCCATGGCTCTGACACCAATTGTTTGTCTGTGTCATCCCTCCTGGAGAACATTTCTGTCAGTATGAGATTCAGTGACAGCTCCTAATTTGCAATAATCTGCACATTTAGCCAGCACAAGACCAGTGACATTAGACTTGACTTCTGAGAAGTAAATGCCAAAAAGGATTGGTCCAAGGACTGATCCTTGAGGGACTCCACTTGTGACTGGCCTCTTTGTAGAGGTGGACTCCCCAGTTCTAACTTCGTGGGTCCTATCTGTGAGCCAGTTGGCTACCCACCGGGTGACATACAAGTTTGTACCTAACCTCCTGAGTTTGTCAACAATGCCCCAGTGGGGTATTGTGTCAAATGCCTTGGCCAGGTCAAGGTAGGCAGTGTGAACAATTTTGCCCTCATCCATTGCTTTGGTGAGCTTGTCAAAGAAGTCCAGCAGGTTGAATAGGCATGATCTACCCTTGATAAAACCAAACTGGGTTGTGTCCAGTGTCTGGAGTTTTACTATATCTCTGCTAATCATCTCCATGATAATTCTTTCCATGACTTTACATATAAGACTAGTGACACTTATGGGTCTGTAGTTTCCAGGGTCTGTTGATGGCCCACCTTTGTGCGGAGGGATGACTGCTTCCTTTCTCCGTTCATGATGCATGAAGCCTGTTTGGAGGCTACAGTTAAATAGTAATTCCAGAGGCCCTAATAGGTCATGTTTCATGCTATTTAAAAGGCATCCTGTGATATTGTCTGGACCCATTGATGCAGTGTTCCTGGTCTTAGAAAAATCATTAATGACCTGTTCCCTAGTGATAGTAGAGGAGTTATATTTGATGATATTTCCAGAGGGAAGGTTGAGGGGGAGAGAAAGGTAAAGCTAGAGTTGAATTTATCAACCAGGAGGTTTGCTATATCTTCTTGCTCAGATGTTGTATTTAATAACTTTTTGGTTTAATGATTTTCACAGACAAACCCACCAAACCCCATTCTCCACTACTCTTTATTCACTCCATTAATGGAACCAAAATTGAGCCTACAAATCACAACAAACTCCTAGGTGTAACAGTAGATAACAGGCTAAAATTTGACATACACATTTCCCTAGCAATCAAAAAAATCCATGTCAAACTCAGATCTCTCTACCGGATGAGACCTTTCCTAACACACCAAGCCAGACTAGCCACAGCTAGATCTCAACTTCTATCTACCCTTCTCTATTGCTCACACATCTTTACAAACTTGTGCAAGGCCGACCTTAATAACCAAGAATCCTGCTATAATAAAATAGCAAATTTTGCCAGCAGCCGTCCCCACAAATCTCATCATTGTTCTGCTCTCCAACAACTGAATTGGCTTGAGCTCCCCAACCTGTTAACATTAAACCAACTGACTTTCAAACACCAAATCATTCACAACCCCAGTCAATGCCCTGCACTTTCCACCCTGGTCCAACCACATGTCAATAACAGATCCCTTAGTTCTTTGGACAGGCTACTGCTAAAAATTACACAGTCTCACAACTACCATGGCAACTCCCTCTATTCTAATAAAATAGCCAATACCTGGAATGCTCGCCCTCAACACATACAAACCTCTCCCAACTATTCTTTTAAAATAAAAACAAAAGAATATCTCAAATCCACCTGACTCTGCCTTGTAGTTCTCCCAGATAATATTTCCTCCCTCCCAGTACTTTCACAGGGGTCTATATTATAACATTGAATTTTATAAAGTTCAAATGTTATAATATCGAACCAGTTTTGTCGAATGCTGAAAACAGCGAAGGTGCAGGACACCGAATTCTATTCCCAGGGAAAGAATTCGGCGGGCCATTGCTGTGGCTTCGCTGTTTAAAGCATTTGATATGTTGGCGTGTTATGGGTCGGGTTCAGGTAAGTGTGCAATTGTGTGTAGGTTAGGGTCAGGGTAAGGGAGTGGGTCAGGTAAGTGTGCGGTTGTGTGTTGGTTAGGGTTAGGGGGTGGGTTAGGTGGGTTAGGGGGTAGGTTAGGTGAGTTAGGGTTAGGGCACGGGTGAGTGTGCGATAGTGACGGACCTTAGGGCTAGGGTTGGGTTAAGGTAGGTGGATAGCTAGTAGTGTATGTAAAGTTTAGTTTAGGTTTAGGTGTAGGATTTTAAGTGTATGTGTGTGGATTGCTATTTTTTGTATGTGTTTGTGTTGTGTGTATATTTCTCGGAATACAAATTTTTTTCCCTGGGAAAAAAAATCACTATTCTGAGTGTTCGATGTTTGCGGATTTCAGTGTTTAGGGTTCGATATTATAACATTCGATCTTTGTAGATTTTGATGTTATAATCTAGACCCCTTTCACAGCTTCCTCTCCATATGTGTTTAAACTTTGGCACAAGCCCTGTTAGAGTTGTAACTACTGCAATGATCGATGTATTTCTATATTGTGCTATGACTTATGTCACTATGTAATGTTTCTTTGTCAGTCATTTTTGTTAATTATATGTTTCTTGGTTTTGTTTTGGTCTCTGCAAGTATTCATATGCTCAGTCATCTACAATTCTGTACGTGATATGCTCTACGATTACCTTAGTATACTTAATACTACTAATGTATAAATTTTAGATCTTACTAACTTGTATTATTATCATTACTATTGTTTTTGGAGCTTTTCTCCCTGGGTCTCCACTGAAAATGGTCTCCATGGCCCAGTCGATACTACTCGGTTAACAAATGTAAATAATTAAACAATAATAAATAATTATTTATTTACTACGCAATATAAAGTTATACTGGCAACGGTGAAAAAAAAAATGTATTCCTGTATAAAGAAGCATGCTACACTGCACATCAGATTTCTTTTGTACTGTCATTCAAAATAATTATGACTTCAGAAACTGTCTTCATTTGTGCATTGATGAGGGTGAATTGTCAATAGTTAAGTGTATATGGCAGGATGATTATTTCACTGTGTAATTTCTGTATGATGTAGTGGACCTGGAAATGTTTTCTCATTGCTGTTCTGATTTCTTATGTGCTTATAAGCATATGGAAAAGTAGTGCATGTGTCATTGCTTTTTTGTCCTACTGTTCAGATTGGGGCTTAAGAGATGTACATAGACGTTTCTTCTCCCCACAATCCAATTGCATTTAAACAGAAATTTAAATACGTAGCTATAAAGGGAATAACTGCATATATATGCACTCACCTACCCCCAACAAAACCTTATTTTAGGTACTGATAGGTCTGGTGATCATGCAGCTGATCTGGAGGATGGGATACCATGAGAAGTGTAAGGTGAGTTAATGTGATGGTGTGATCTAGGGGAGGTAGGTAATCCTGCTTTTGGTGGCCTGAGACTGATGCATGACCATGACCTTGACCTGGAACATAAGGTTCATTTAGGTGTAGATGACGGTTAACATGGTCAGTGAGAAATGTGTTGTGATTGCTTACTGTGAGTGCTGGCATTGCTGTCTTTAGAGCCAGTGTTTATATTATGTGATCTTCCCCAACATGTTCAGACAGTACCCTGTCCCCTTCCCCTCATAAATGTAAGTCCAGATTGTCTCTGGTATGTCCTAACCAGCGTACAAATGGGCTGCAACTGATGCCTGATATGCCATCATACAACGCATGAGTGACAACATGGCATTATTCCTGCTCTCTGCCAATTCAAAGTACTGTTGGAAATCTTCACCCATACCCTGTAGGACTTTCATCATTTATAGATGAGCCTCTGTTGCACCGGTTTGAGCCCTAGCTATGTCATGGCACATTTCCTGTTGTGCATCCAATGTTTTATGTGTTTCCTGAGGTAGTTCAAAATAATTTCTGCATCTGGCACCTCATTGTACTATTGTCACTGTGGACAATATGGCTTCAGACTGCATGCCTTCAGCCTCAAAATGTTCCTCTGCATGTGGAAGCACTGGTGTAGACATGAAGGTTTGCTCCTGCTCTACAGTTATGCAGGGAATGACCTCTTGTGTTTGACTTTGTGATGCATTGTCACATTTTGTATAGTTACTAACATCTCATAAGGTGAGAGAGCCCGCCATTACACTTGGAGACTGCCTGTCACTTCCTTCAGGTTGCCTCACAAATACAACATCATCATCATCATCATTACCATCAGCAGCAACCATTCTACTGCTGACTTCATCTAAAAAAAAGGAATAGATTTCACTTTGCTGCATGACACCTACTGCTGTTACAGTAGTGCACAGAAAAAATGTAAATTTTATCAAGAAATATTACTGTCAACACTATTATTATGGATAAACTTAGAAATAATCCATTAGTAATGGAAAGGTCAGGTAAGTGTTATCCTTTAAGGAAAAAATAGTGTGTGACAAGGCAGTTTTGGATGCACCAAACCTGTCAATGTTATCAATAGTTGGACCAATCAGCATGTTAGTAAAAAAGGGTTTGGTTAAGGTGATTTCACATCCAACAGGGCTTGGTTATAACCGTGCTTAATACAGCCATTAGCGTACTTTTCTCATTCTGGTTCTGGCATTTTGCATGATAGCAGCACCTGTGAAGGCATGAGGCTGTGCTTCTGGCTGATCTGAGAAAGATACATCAATAATGCTCTAGCTTTTGCATGACTCACACATGGAGAAGGTCCAGGTATGCACATGTCACAGTATTTGGAAGGCAATCAATATCTGGCAGGAGCTGAGTGACCACCTCTCAACCCTGATAGGTATAACCTGCTTGGGTCAGCAGTGCCATCATATGTATAATGGTTTGCAGAAGCATAGTGCTGACCAGCTGGCCAAGTAGATTGACCAGGTTGTGACGAGAAGCCCAGATGTCTACATTTTTAATCCACATATAGGTGTGTGTGTGTGTGTGTGTGTGTGTGTGTGTGTGTGTGTGTGTGTGTGTGTGTGTGTGTGTGTGTGTGTGTGTGTATGTATATATATATATATATATATATATATATGTGTAGATTCACTTTAGAACATTAAACACCCATAACACTGAAATTCAATTCAAAAGACTAAGACCAAACCTTTGAAAATTCAAAACACTGAAAATTCAAAACATTGAATCACATAACACTGAAAATGCATAGGAGATCAGCATGTACTATATTCCAACACAACTACATACAGAAACAAACAAAAGACAAACCATATTACACTTCTTCAACTATAAGCAGGGGGGCAAGCCCCCCTGTTACTATGTAATACATCAAAGAAAAAAATGTACCGAACACAACTAAGTTATGATTATGTGCAGTGTAACTATAATTTAAACACTTAGTAAAACTGTTTGAACAACTTTTCCATGATCATTTCTACCATTTCATGATGCATGATATTTTTTTTTATTTATTTTATTTTACATTTGTTGACCGGGCTAGTCTGACTGGATATATGTCCATTTTTAGTAGCGGCACGGGGAGAAAAGCGCCACTACAGCATTATATAAATTGATAGAAGCAAGTACGTAAAATACATATTTAAAAAAAATTAATTAAACATAGAGACCAATAATAGTGAATATACACTGCATAACAAAATACAAAAATGACATGGTTGTAACAGGATTAATATGTGAAAAGCTTAGGCAATATTAGAGAGTAAAGACACATACTTTACTGATCTTTTCTCTCCTGGTTAACTCTAGAGTGATGTGCACTCCTGGTGGTGGGGTAAATAGGGTTTTTTAGCTGCCCAACCTGGTTTAGATCTGAACCTATCCTTCCCTCTGAGACAGTCCCCCCAAGGGAACTAATTAATAAGTGAAACTGCCCAACCTGGTTTGCCAGTAGTCTTGAGGACTTGCCCTGCCTGCTGAAAAAACAACTTGTCCACATCTTATTGCGGGTTCCCCACACTAAGGATCTGTACCTATCCTTCCCTCTGAGACAGTCCCCCCAAGGGAACTAATTAATAAGTGAAAGTATGTACTTTATACCACTGTCTATAGACAAATAGTGTGTTATTTCCTAGGTTGTAAATTTACTCCCACCAGCCAGGTCAATCAGCAACATTCTACCTGTTCCTATACCTTGTCTCTCCCTCTCCTTCCTAGACTACAGGTCATTGACTCCTATCCTATCCAACCTGAATAGTAAAATTACTGCCCTGCATTCTTTCTTTCAATAGACATTACCACTTCTATTTAGCCTTTTACCTACTAGAGGCCAACAGTTTCCACCAGACCTCCATTCTGGTTCTAAGTTTAACTTACAGGCTCTCAGATTCCCATATCCTGTAAGGGCCTACAATCCCACTCTATCTCCCTTTCTTCCTAAATTCCTCACTGCCTATCCTCTCAGTTTATTCTAAATTCTATCAAGGCTTTGTGTCATCTCACCTCCTCACCTATTTTACCTTAGCTTATGCTCCTCTGATTGTTTCTCCCTGGGTGAACTCCTCTGTGACTCTTCCTACTCTGTTCACCCTGCGGGCTCAAATAGATCCTTAAATGAGTCTTACATACCAAAACTTTGGTGTTCAGCCTACATTCTACCTCTTCACAAAGGAGGCAAAAACACCACTCTTTCTAACTTCCACCCCATCGCCCTACTCTCTCCAATATCTAAAATTCTAGAAAAATGTGTCCACCACCAACTTTTACCCTATCTAATTCAAAATCTCCTCCTAATACCCACCCAGCACGGCTTCCACCCTGGCCACAGTACCATAACTGCCCTACTATCCTTCCTAGAAACTGTCATTCTAGCACGAGACTCTGGACTCGTATCCACAGTTCTGTTAGATCTTTTGAAAGCCTTTGACACCATCTCCCACGCACACCTTCTCCATTATCTGGCTAATCTCAATCTATCCCCAAATACTCTATCCTGGTTCTCCAGTTACCTATCTGATAGATCTCAAGCAGTCAAATGGAAGAACTTCTTCTCCTCGTTTTTGCCTACACCTACTGGCATTCCTCAGGGATCCATCCTTGGACCCATGCTTATCAATATCTTTATAAATAACCTTCACACCTTCATCCCTGACACCACAGTCATCCAATATGCTGATGACTCTACCTTGATCTGCTCTGCCCCAAACTTTCCTGAACTCTTGACCAAAACCCAATTAGCCTTTAGCACTACAGAGAACTGGATGCACCAAAACCACCTTCATCCCTGACACCACAGTCATCCAATATGCTGATGACTCTACCTTGATCTGCTCTGCCCCAAACTTTCCTGAACTCTTGACCAAAACCCAATTAGCCTTTAGCACTACAGAGAACTGGATGCACCAAAACCACCTTTCTCTCAACTCCAATAAATCCAAAATACTAATTTTTCTCCCCTCCAAGGTTTCCTTTTTGGACAAAAACACTTCCAATGTTCTAAGCCAAACTAACACTGCCATTGAAGTGGTCCCCTCTGCAAAACTCCTTGGCATCACCATTGACGAACACCTTAAATTTGATCTTCACATACAACAAAACATTAGGAAAACCCACCAAAAGCTAGGTATGCTATATAGGAACAACCACTTTCTTTCAAACTCCACTAGGCATACCCTGGCAACCACCTACCTCCTACCTTCCCTTCTATATGGAGCCCCTCTTCTAACCAATTTGTCTGTTACCAACACCTCTAATCTCGAAGCTTGCTATAATAAGATCTCTAAATTTGCCAGCAAATCCAAAACATCAGCTCACCACTGCCTCAGCCTTCACTCTCTGAACTGGTTAGAACTCCCTAACCACCTAGATTATCTACAACTAACCACTGCTCACAAACTAATATTCTCCCCTGTTAAATGCCCAGCCTTAAAGGACATCCTTCTTCCATACATCCCTAACAGATCACTGAGATCTGAACACCAAAACCTAATCTCCATTCTTAAACCCAAATGAACCGCTGGCCAGCTTTTACTCTCCTTTTCTCTAGGTAAAAAATGGAACTCTCTGCCTCCTTCACTTAGGACTATACCCAACACTGAATCCTTCAAAACTCAACGTTTAAAAATGGAACTCTCTGCCTCCTTCACTTAGGACTATACCCAACACTGAATCCTTCAAAACTCAACGTTTAAAAATGGAACTCTCTGCCTCCTTCACTTAGGACTATACCCAACACTGAATCCTTCAAAACTCAACTTTTAAAAATGGAACTCTCTTCCTCCTTCACTTAGGACTATACCCAACACTGAATCCTTCAAAACTCAATGTTTAAAAATGGAACTCTCTCCCTCCTTCACTTAGGACTATACCCAACACTGAATCCTTCAAAACTCAACGTTTAAAAATGGAACTCTCTGCCTCCTTCACTTAGGACTATACCCAACACTGAATCCTTCAAAACTCAACGTTTAAAATGGAACTCTCTGCCTCCTTCACTTAGGACTATACCCAACACTGAATCCTTCAAAACTCAACTTTTAAAAATGGAACTCTCTGCCTCCTTCACTCAGGACTATACCCAACACTGAATCCTTCAAAACTCAACTTTTAAAAATGGAACTCTGCCTCCTTCACTTAGGACTATACCCAATACTGAATCCTTCAAAACTCAACGTTTAAAAATGGAACTCTCTGCCTCCTTCACTTAGGACTATACCCAACACTGAATCCTTCAAAACTCAACTTTTAAAAATGGAACTCTCTGCCTCCTTCACTTAGGACTATACCCAACACTGAATCCTTCAAAACTCAACTTTTAAAAATGGAACTCTCTGCCTCCTTCACTTAGGACTATATCCAACACTGAATCCTTCAACTTTTAAAAATGGAACTCTCTGCCTCCTTCACTTAGGACTATACCCAACACTGAATCCTTCAAAACTCAACGTTTAAAAATGGAACTCTCTGCCTCCTTCACTTAGGACTATACCCAACACTGAATCCTTCAAAATGCAACTTTTTCTTCACCTTTCTTCCAAATGGAAATTCTCCTGCTTTCACCCCACTTAAATTCTAGGGACTCCCAACTAAGCTCCTCTTACCCCCACTCCACTATACTCTCATACATGTTCTTATTTCTCAAAAGATCCAGAACTAGCAGACTTTAAATTGACTCCGAGCATATGAATATTGTTTCAAAAAAAAAAAAAAAAATCTGTTGTCAAGTTGTTAAACTGTCTTATAATCTATTTACACTCTGCATCTCTCGAATGTATGTACCCTACTCTTATTTCACATTGTAACCTTTATTTGTTTTTGCGACCTTTATTGTATGGTATTTCACTTTGCAACCTTTATTTGAATTTTTGTAACCTATATTGTATTATACTGTTCATGGAGCTTTTCTCACCGGGCCTCCACTGAAAATGGGCACTTCTTGGCCCAGTGGACTTCTCCGGTAACCAAACTGAAAATAATAAATAAATAAATACTTAATATAAAAAGACAACACAGTGGTGTGTTTTATTTTTTTTTTTTTTATCAGGGATGCATATTTTGTGCATGTAAAGGTGGTGGTTGAGGAGGAAATATTAGTCAGGATTAGTACATGGGAAAAACAATTGTAAAGATAGGTAGATTCTTACTTGCTTTTTGAAAAGTGGTGTGGATTCTAGGGATGTTAGTTCATTAGGAAGCTTGTTCCAAGAATTACCAATGGTATTATTAAATAGATAGTCTCCAGATTTGTTGTTAGATTTAAGGGTGGCAACTAGTAACTTATTAGCTGAGTGTAGGGTTGTTAGATTTTTATATGGGCTAATAAGGCTAGAGAGTATGGGTGTATTTGTAGGATGATACAGGATCTTATGGGTAATAGTTAGTTGCTGGAGAAGAAGTTGGTTTTGCAGTTCCAACCATCCTAATTTATTCAGATTTTGGCAATGGTGGGTCCGGAATGGGGAACCAGTAGCGAATCTGGCAATGTTATTATAGAACGTGGCCAGCTTGTTTAGATTATTTTTGGATAGGTTAGTATAGATAGGTGAGGCATAGGGAAGAGTGGAAATTAGGTGTGTTTGGGCAATTGTAGTCCTGGCAGAGGGAGTAAGGAAGGTTGTTAGCCTATAAAGGGAACCAAGTTTTCTATTAAGTGATTTAATGGTTAAGCTTATGTGGGGGTCAAAACTAAGATTATTATCGATTGTTACACCTAAAAGTTTAGTTGTGGTATCAGGTACTATTACAGTGCCATTATTTGATGCTACTGAGAAGTAGATAGGGGGAGACTTTTGGGTAGGGTTGAAAAGTAGAAGGTTTTTTTTTTTAGGGTTTAGGAGGAGACAACGTTTGGAGAACCAGTCTTCCGCTTAGTTGAATACTTTTTGGGTGCTAGACTATAGTTCAGCCTGAGATGCTGCAGTACAGAGTAATGTAGAGTCATCTGCATATTGTATGCAGGTGGTATGAGGGAGAGATGAATTCAGATCATTAATAAATATATAAAAGAGGAGGGGCCCAAGAATAGAACCTTGTAGGACTCTTAGAGAGATAGGGAGCTGAGTTGATAGGTTATTGTCCCAGAGGACTGCTTGTTGTCTGTTTTCTAGATATGACTTAAACCATTTGATTGAGTGTCTACTATAAGTGATTGAAGGGTGTCTAACATTAGGTGGTGATTCACCATATCGAAGACCTTGGAGCGGTCTAAAAAAAGAACTGAGGAGAGCAAGTTATTATCACGATTTTTATTAATACAGTCTGAAAAGGATAGTAGTACAGTTGTAGTACTATGAAATGGTCTGAAGCCATGTTGGCAGACAGCTAAGAGATTATTTAGTAGGAGATGATCAAGTAGTTGCCAATGAATGCATCTTTCCATGATTTCAGCTAAAGGAGAGAATAGTGCTATGGGATGGAAATTGGAGAGTTCAGTTGAGTTGCCTCCTTTGTGTAATGGGATAATATGTGAGACTTTCCAGAGAGATGGGATAGAACCTTCTGTAATGGTTCTCTTTATTAAGATGGAGGTAGGGTAAGCAAGTACACCAGCTGCCATTTGTAGAAATTCAGCTGAGAGGAGGTCAGCTGAAGGAGTGCAAGGTTTTAGTTTGTGAAGTAGGGTGTGGATGTAAGCTGTTGGAACAGGCTGCAGTTTTAAGGCAGGAAGTATATTGGTTAGTGAGCATGTCTTAGAGATGCTAGTGGAAGATAGGGTATTAGCTAAGGACTGAACTGTTTCAGAGAAAAATTTGTTAAAAATATTGGCTATTTGGCTGGGAGTATTCAGAGTCAGATTGGATGGGGTAGGTGTTTTGGAGTGTCCTGGGTGGGGTAGGCTGTTCATACCAGTCCAGAATTTTTGTGGGTTTTGATGTTGGGCTTGCTGGAGTTTCTGGTAGTAGTTTTTTTTATCTTGGAGTATTAATTTCTTTGTAGCATTTCTGAGCTATCTAAAGGTTTCCTGATCAGTTGGGTTTTTGGTATTTCTTCATTTGGATCAAATTCTATTTCTCTGAAGCATTTTTGTCTTGTTTCTTTTGTTAGCCAAGGTGCTTGTTTGTTCCTAGTCCTAACTGTGCGAGAGGGGGCATGGTGTTCTAGGATTTGTAGGAATTTAGTGTTAAAATAAGAGACAGCTTCGTCAAGAGGTAGGTATTTTAGAGGTGACCAATTGCATGCTTTAAGTTCTGCTTGGAAGCTAGCTGGTTTGAAGTTTTTTTTTTGTGGGTAGTTCTAAAGGTTGCTTGGTTAGATATAATTTTTTTTTGTCTAGTTATAAAGGTAAGGGAATGATCACTAGTATCATCAGGATATATACCTGTTTTATAAGAGAGGGGATTGCTGTTAACTAGTATCCAGTCTAAGGTGGGTTGTTTATTGCTGGGTTTATGGGTTCTGGTAGGGGAGGTGATAGTTTGATTGAAGCCATAAAGGTTTATGTGGGTAGTTGGTTTGTCAGAGGTACAACAGTTCCAGTCTATGTTAAAGTCTCCAAGGAGTATACTTTCTTGTGTGAAGGAAGTTGATAGCCAACTAAGGACATTTTCAAGATTATTAATGTTATTGCCTGGAGGGATACAGGTGCAGATTATGTTTAATGATTTATTGGTGTTAATCTGGAGTTTAGAGATTAACATTTCAGTATTACTGGGTGAGGGAGGTGGTACATCTTTTGATAGTACCTGTAGTTTAGATTTATACAGTATAGCAACTCCACCACCTTTTTTATTTAGGCGGTCGAAACGCAGGATGTACCCTGGTGGGATTATATCATTGTCCTTAGTAACAGGTTTGAGCCACGTTACTGTTAGACATAAGATGTCAAAGGAGTGTAAGTCTAGGAGGGCATGTAGTTGGGTAATTTTATTATTTAAGCTGCATACATCAAGGTGGCCTATGAGAAGAGAGTTATGGGAATTAGTGAGAGTGTAGGAGGTGCTGGGATGGGATGAACTGAGGTCAGAGATGGAGGTGTTTGGACCTGGGTTTGGTTGAATATTACCATGAAGTAGTAGATGCTGCAGAGGAGTATGAGAGTGTTTTAAAGAGCTTACGTAAAAAGGGGATAGATTTTCTAGTCTGGTGATACTTTATATGGTATAGTCTATGAAATTGTGGTGGATGGTAGGCTGATGAGGATGTAATGTTACTATGTATCTCTGGGGCTAGATTGATGCATAGAATTGTTTGTTTTAGGGGGTGATTAAATCTAGAGAGGGTTAGATATTCATAGGAAGTAAGGAAATATGATAAAATTAGAGGGGTAAGGATTAAGAGAAAGAGAAGCTTGTTAGCGAGTCCTAGCCTGCCAATAATGGCCATGGCTGGAGTGAATGATAGAATCCGGGTGGTGGTTGTTAATAAATAGGGTGGAGTTGTTGAGAGCTAGATTAGGTGGAGGGTGTACTATGAAAATTGAGGTAATTGGGAAAGTGTTCAATGAGATGAAGTGGGCTGATTGGGTGAGTGTAGGATGGGTGTGTGGCTTGAGAAGGTGAGATGCACTGGGGGTGGGTGAGATTTGAGGATAGGGTAGGAGAGCGGAGTGAGCCCGCAGAGCGAACAGAGCGGGTTTAAGCAATTGAAAGACGAGCTCACAGAAACAGTCAGACAACCCTTCAAAATACTACTAAACACTTAGTAGTTCCAGGTAAGAGGGGAATGTTCATATAAGTAATAAGTAACAGGGATAGGGGACTGCAATAAGGAAATTAAGGTATGAAAAAAGGTCTGGATAGTTTACAGATACAATGCCAGATAACTAAAAAGGATTCAGAGCGGTCAAGTTATATTTAATAAAAAATAAAGGTCAGGAGTATTTGGAAGCCTACTGAAGCTTACGTAAGGATGCCTCCCAGTGGCAAGATGGAAGAAATTACAGTTCAGTTATTCGGGTAAAGCAGAGAACAGAGGACACAGCTGGTAGATCCGAGTAAAGGAGGGAGCAAAAGTCCTATAGGATAGATAGGGGGTAAGGCTGCTGGGTACTAGACTCAGGTGGGAGATTTAGTACAAAAATATTGATTTACCAGAAATGGGTATTTTATTCTTCAGAGAAAATAACAATTTAACTGCACAGCTTAGATGCTAGGTCAAACATACTTTCACAGATCCTTTAGATCATGGAGGGTAATTTGAGTATAGGTCAGCAACTTCCTTAAGGATGTAGTTGAGATGTTTGACTTTAGTTTTCGGGGTCCTTGAAAGGCAGGCAGGTCAATACAGAAGTCTTACAGCAGGATAGAAGGTTACAAGTGTGAGAAGAAGCAGACCCACTGGGCCGGGGGTACACAGCAGTCAGGAGGAGAGGCATTCCTATACAAAAATGAATTTGAAGGACTCTTATGTTATTATTATCCAACTCATGACAAGATTTGTACACCACACATGCTTACACACACACCAACAATCAAAACCACACACTTGACTACTCACTCACATGACTGACAAATACAGAAACATCACATGCTTTGGATCACTCACGCCAGCACATACCATCTTCAGAAAGCCATTCAGAAATACATAAAAACTATTCACTGACATGCTCTCACATAAACAAGTGTGTATAAACACACACACATACACACACACCCACACACACACACACACACACACACACACACACACACACACACACACACACACACACACACACACACACACACACACACACATTTTGCTACATTATCATTTTGACTCAGAATGGTGGAGGACTGTCTGACCAAAAGGTAACTCTTTCCCTTCTGCCATGTAATTTAATATCCTGGTCACATCCCCAAAGGACTCCCAAATTGTTTTTCTCATGGAATACCAAAATCTTATCTTAGAATAAAATTACTTCATTGTTTGGATCTACATTCCAGTGATAGACCTAAAACTACCAAATAAGTGTTTGTCATAAAAATGGTTTATTTCACTCATTGCACTTCAGAAAATACCTGGCCAGTGACGAATGAAGTTTGTATTTTTACTCACCTAACTACACAATAGAGGAATGACACCACATTCTCAAGGGACACAGTTAAGTAAATAGTTGTCATGCTGCAAAACAACTGTACATCAAGTAATGGGCCAATGAATTGTAATTTGCACAATAATGTCACTTAAAAGTATACACATACATAGTAGAACACACCTTTAACAGTGTGCTATGTATGGAAATATGCAAAATATGTCTTCAAAATGAGTAAAAGGACTTTGTGCTTTTAAGAGATCTCAACGTTTCAGTCAAACAATCGATTGTATAAGTTAACGATGCACCAATTGCCTGTTTAATATAATATAATAAGAGATTTCCCTGTTTGGAGAAAAACAGGAAATATGTTCCTAAGTAGGTAGCTAAACTTGAAGTAAAGTATGGGCTTTGCCTGAAGTTCCAAAATTCATGGATTTTGACAGCCCAGTTTGTGTGGTGGATGTGACCTTAGGCAAACCTCAGGAGAAGATTTGTTTATCTATGCTTGAGGCTGAAGGGAAGGCCAATCAGGGCTTACAGTTGTGCTTACTAGAGAAACAATATGCAGGTTGAGATGCTCTAGTTTAAACTACTGATACAGTCTACAAAACCTGGTGTGTAAATTTAGTTATCACAGTGTGTAAATACTCTATATAGTTGTCTGGAATATTTTTTCTCCTGTAGATCTATATAAACATTTGACTCCAGTGTAGGGCAAACATGCTTACTGAAGAATCAGAGGTAGTCACAAAAGTGAACTTGTGTAGTTGCTAATACAAGGATATTGTAAATCTGAGACTTGTAAGAGTGAACCACGGAATTATGAAAAAAATGTGTGAAAACAAAAGATAGTGAATATTGAACATCTCTGTTCTCATTTAATGTATTTTTTTTGGAACAAGTTCCCCTGTAATCCCCAAACATAAGTATACCAACTTCCTTAATTCTGTATATCACTGTGCCTGGGATATACTGTGGCCATTAAGGCTTGCTTGGAGTGGGAGAAATTCCTGGTCATAAAGAAATCTAGCTTTTGAGTATCTCCACACCAGAAAAGTAAGAAATATATTGCACTTGATTAATCTCTGGCTTATTTTAAGTAAATTATGTTAAGTAAATTATTTGGCTTTTTGTAAGCAAATTATTTTGTTTCTTTAGCTAAAGAAACCTTATTAAAACTAGCTAAGAGGCCTCAGGATTACGTACACAGCTTTCAGAGGGAGTACAGCTTGTGCTTTGCAAGTCTGGATGCTTAGTTTGTAATTTTCTTACCCAACCTTCACTCCCTTTTTTTGTTCTGATTTCAAATGGCCAGTAACACTATGTTCTGCCCCTCATAGTAATCAGACTACTAAAGTATCTCAGTCCTTTCCTGTTTCATTGCTGTTTTCAGCTGTATAAGCCATTTAAGTACCTTGTCCCTCCCAATGTACTCAATAGATCCATAATACTGAGTGCCCACCCAGCCAACCAGTGTTGCTGTTGAGCAACCTCTAGCACTATGTACTATCTCTGCAAATTCCTCCTAGACTCATCTCATCTGCTTGACTGTTGAGAACTAATAGATCAAACTTTTAAGGTTCGTTTCCTCAGACTGCTAAAGCTCGTTACCTTCCTACTAAAGGGAAGCAAACAAGCCCTTTGTTTTACATTTTATTACACTTTCTATTAGCACTTGCTGTCACCTGTACATTTATGCAGGCTTTTGGTTTTACTGATTTATTGTCTGTTTACATGAAAAGGTTGTTTGCTCTGCTCTTCAGCTTAACTGGTGCTACAGCGTTGTGCTAGAGTCTCAGTGGTGGTGTCTGCATGTGTGTTTGTGGGAGTGCATTGTTATTTAGTTACACGCATTAAGGTTATGTCTCACAGCATGCACAGCTTATTTTTGATTTTTTCCCAGATCGTTTTATGTTGATGTTACAGGCATTGACACTTAGTAGTTTTTGATACTTTTAAGTACACCCATATATAGTGTACATAACTCAAACTATAACCATAATGCTTGCACTCTAATACTACTTGATTTTTGATGTTGTTCAATTGGTATTTTTATATTTTCAGTGTCACAGTACATTTACTATGTTTTCAGAATTTATAGATACTATGTAGTTAGTTTCTGCATATTGCCAAAAACTCAAATATGTGTGTGCATATGTATGTGGAAATACACACACGCGCGTGCGCGAACACACAAAATGTGTCTGGGGGGGGCGGAGCCTAGATGGCCAACTGTGAGCAGTGGATTTTGAGAGCTCCGTAAACTGGTATAATAATATAGGCAAATTTTATTATTTTCAAATTTAAAATGTCAGAAATATATAGATAAACTACTAAACTACATAAATGTCAATTTTAGTGGAGATATACTAACATTTTCCTGTCAAGTAACTTGGAGATATATTGAGTCACTGAATATGAACAACTCAAGGAATTCTCACCCATATGCTGCTTTGAAAAAAGAATTGCAATTGATGACATCTACCTTACAGGAACGATGTTTGAAGATGGATGGCTTTAAAAATGACTTAGAAAACCTCAAATTAAATTCTCAAAAACAGACTGATACTCTTAAGGAACTATTACAACAACACCATATAAAAATAACAAATATAGAGACTTCTCTAAATGACATTGAAGGGAGACTCAAAGAGGAAGAATTCCAAAAAGAATTTCTATTTAAACAGAATACATAGCTGCTTAACAAAATAGATGACATAGAAAACAGGGAAAGGAGAAACAACATAAGGATCTTTGGTCCACTTGAAAACACTGAAGGTGAAGACATTAATTCATTCTTAACCTGGATTCCTGAATTTTTAGACTTGAAAGAGGGACTTTCATTTGGAATTGAAAGGGTGCATAGGGCACTGAGAAAACCTACTTCTAACTCAACAAATACTCCACGTAGATCCATAGTTATAAACTTTCTTTCATTTCTGGACAAGGAACTAATATTAAAATCTGCTTGGAGAAAATCACCCTTAAAATACAATCAAAGCCTGATAAGGTTTTATAATGATTATTCTTCCAGAATACTAGAACAAAGGAAAAAAAGTCTGGCCAATAATAAAACGGTTAAAGCAAAACAACATTAAAGCACAGCTGGCCTTTCCAGCCAAGATAAAAATACTTTTTGCCAATTTGATGAGAACCTTTAATTACTTAAAAGAAGCTACTATATTCACCAAAAGCAACAACATAGTGTCTATCCCAGAAGAAATGGAATAGATGGCCCATACTCTTAAAAGAATAAAAGAAATAAATCCTTGGACTGATGCTAGAAAGAAGAAACAAAAAACTGATTCCAAGGTAACTGTACCAAAAAAATAACTCTTACAACTACATCTCTCAAAGTATCAACTGATATGGTACATCACTTGTCATCTGCCAAGAAGGGTTTCTTAAATAACTGAGAAACAGTAATGATTTATTCAGAAATGTTCAAAGAGTCCAATAATTCTTCACAAACATAGGTAGGTCAAGATGGTTTACTATTTACATTATATATAAGCCAAACAAAGCAACATATAATACAAACACAGAATTTTCTATTCCTCTACTTGAACTCACTGAATACTTATTTTGTGATTTTTCATTGATTTTACTTATAATAATTTAAGTAATTAATTAACTAATTCAACAAGGTACCATTCATCAGAGTTCAGACTCAAATGTAACAAATTAACATCATATATAATAGCAGTAACAGTAGAGTGTTTTGGAAAAAAAATGCTGTCATGCAGACTAATGCCTTCTTTAGTTAAAGTATGATTTAGAAATGCCATGTATATCCTGGTTAGATAATAGTAGCAAGCTCTTAGTACAAATGTCATCATAATTCTGTCTAAATATAGTTAATATCAATTATGGCAGGTATCACAGCTACAAGTGCTGTTTGATCAATCCTGATATGGTGTGCTTGGATGCAGCTGTGTCTGGCAACTAGTACAAATGTCATTATTATTCTGTCTAAACATAGTTAATATCAATTATGGCAGGTATCATAGCTTCAAGTGCTGTTTGATCAATCCTGATATGGTCTGCATGGATGCAGCTGTGTCTGGCAGCTAGTACACATGTCATTATTATTCTGTCTAAACATAATTAATATCAATTATGGCAGGTATCATAGCTTTGACTGTTGTTTGATTAAGCCTGACATGGTGTATGTGCATGCAGCTGTGTCTGGAAACTGTTATATGTTGCTGTTTTCGTCTCCAGGAAGCTGTGGGTTGTGGCTTGTGATCAAGGTTTAATGATGCTTGTGAATTAGGAAGAGACATTTGATGTTTTAGCCTGGATCCAGGGGAGAGGGTGGATAGAACTGTGATTTGGGATATTTTGGCAGAGAATGGTTTGTTTGTACGTCTGCTGAGCGAGAGGTGAGAGGACTGGAGGAGGGTGTTGTCTCTTGTTGTGGCAGCTTGTTGGAAGTTTTTTTTTTTGATCTGTTTGCTCTCTGTCCTTTTCCTGGTTGCTGCCTTGCTGAAAGGGAGGGAATTTAGGCGTGAGGTTGCAGTGAAGTGAAGCTTAGCTTCAGGTGCATTGCGAGCCTCTGGTATGTAGTACACAGACACACTAACAGAAACAGATGTTCCCAGGTTGCTATGGTAATGGTGACAGAGTGATGATAATGCTTAATGGCTCTGAGGAGCCTCCGAGATGATTCTCGGCAATGACGTTTTTGGTTTAAAAAAAAAATATATATATATATATATATATATATATATATATGCAGATATATATATATATATATATATATATATATATATATATATATATATGGGTCTACCTGAAAATGGTGAAAGTGCACAACACCGACGAAGAGAACACCGACACTGGAAGATCGACAATGGCGAAGACCAACAATTGAGAATCCCAACACTGAGCACACCAACATGTTAAGGTAAGTGTGCGATAGGGTCTGATGTTAGGGTCAGGGTGTGGGTAAGGTAAGTGTGTGATAGTGACGGATGTTAGGGTAGGGTGCGGGTCAGGTAAATGTGTGATATTGACGGACTTTAGGTTTAGGGGCAGGTTAAGTGAGCTAGGGTTAGGGTGTGGGTAAGGTAAGTGTGCGATAGTGATGGACTTGAGGGTTGGGGTGGATTTAGTGAGTTAGGGTTAGGGTGCGGGTAAGGTAAATGTACGATAGTGACAGAGCTAAGGGTTAGGGGTGGATTAAGTGAGTTAGGGTTAGGGTGCTGGTAAGGTAAGTGTGCGATAGTGACAGACCTTAGGAATAGGGTTTGGGTTAAGGTTAGTGCATAGATAGTTGTGTATGTAAGGTTTAGTGTAGGTTTGTAAGGTTTTTGGTGCGCTTGTGTTGTGTATGTGTTTTTCGGGAAAGGTATTTGTTTTGTTGATTTTCAGGATTTTGGTTTGTCAGGCATGTGAAGTTTCATGTTTTTGAACTTTCTTTTTTTGTTGTCTTTTTCGTGTTGGTTATTTTGTTGTCTGTTTTTTGGCATGTCGGTGTTATCAGGTAGATATATATATATATATATATATATATATATATATATATATATATATATATATAAGGGCTGTTTTAAACCACATGTACACATATTGATGGTCTCCCAACACTTCGTTTAGCTCATTAAGTTGATTCTTGATAAAAAAAAATAAAAAAATAATAAGCGCAATTTTATATTTAAAATGTATTTTGGTCCAAACACATTAAAGATTTACATAAGAGTGGAAGTCTGAGTTGTTGTGAAAGACTAAGAGCACTTGGTCTTGTGCAGCACCCTTTACAGTGTTCTGGGAGGTGTGCTTGCTCAGACGTGTTGGGCATATGGGGATAGCTGATTCTAGGGGTGTTTGTGGTCGCTGGGAATTGCTGCAGAGTCATCGGATTTCCATCATGGAAATATCTGTGGGAATGGAGGGTGTGTTGAGTGGTTCACTGGCATAGTGGCCACTGCATGGAATGGGCTGGTAAAATGGAACAGGACAAATATTGGTTTGGATATTTTAAGAACAGCCTGGAAACACACCACATGAATTAGTGAATGGTATTCTGGAAAAACTGGATGGGCATTATTGCCCATGCTTGAAGTACTGATATGTGTGTACGTAAGGATGAAAATATACTTAAAACAAATAAGAAACTAGACAGGTCTCAGAATTTAAAGTCTATAGACTGTATAAACATGCTTGGAAGGAGCTAATAATAAGAATAAACATTACAGCTTGTGGTATCTCAAATAACTAAGCAACAGCCAAAAAAAAACAAAAAAAACACACACAATAGTTATATAATGTATGATTTTAGTAAATCTAGACATAAAATATATAATCGTCATATAAGATGATGCAGTCTGCTGAATTTAGATATTAAAGACAGGATTTAATAACATGGGCTTGTGTATAATAACACTACTATCTTAACTTGTCAAAAATGACATATACTACCTTGAACATCAAGGGGAAGCATGATGATTTTCTTATATAAGTAAATATGCATAAAAAGTCATGTAATTGCTTTAACTTGAATTATAGTTTTTGTAACCCATCTTGACCATATATAATACTTAAGCGGTTACCAAGATAACTAATGTTTTATACATGACATCAAACTGACAAAGTTGTTCAAGAAAAACAATAGAAGCCTGAACTAGGAATGTCACAGAATATAACAATCACATTCTAAACAAATAGTGTTAAATTAACAATAATGAGTCAGTTTAATCTTTGCTGATTATACAAAATAGAATGTTGCCATTTAAAACTAAAAACATTCAGTATATGCCATAAAATGACAATTTATGAATATGGAAAGGGAACATGTAATCATTAATCAAGATAAGTGAATTTGTTTGTTTTAACCTATAATTTCACTCATTTTATAATAAGAAATGACAAATATGAAAATCCTTATGTGTAGGAAATGGGGGAAGAGGGATGCACTGATAACTAAAATGCACTAACTTTCATCAATGTTTACATAAAACAAACTTGATGCTTTAAGTAATTTAGCAATAAACAAAGTGATTACTTAAATGCTGGAAAACAATGAAATATAACTTCTGATATATCTAGTAAAATACATTGTATTATAAACATTAGGTATAAATATTATTATCATCTATTTATATTAAGCCCGTGGTAGTGGTGCTGCGGTAGCGTTGTCGCGTTCAATTCTCAGCTAGAGCATCTTCTGTGTGGAGGCATGCATGAATGGGCATGACTTCATTGAAGGTTGTGCATCAGGGCTGGTAACTCGGCACGTAAAAATCCACTACCAAACATTAGCGGACCGAAGTTCCGCTGTGGCGACCCCTAACTGGGATAAGCCAAAAGACACAAAAACAGCAACAATAAGTTTTTAAAGACTTCATCAATAAGGGTGAATATGTTAAATAATTGTGTGCTATAATCTTTTACTGAGGTTTTATATATGACACATCCTACTTTATTAAGATTGAATTGCTTGTCATTTATCTTTCATGTAAATATTAATTGCTTATACAATAAGTAGACATTTATATTGCATTAGAATTCTATCTAGTCAGCAATAGTACTATAGCTGTTCAAAATAATACAAATATTGCTTATTCCTATTACAAATATTCTCCATATGATAATTCAATTTATGGAACTCAGATGTTCTGGATTGTGAAGGTATGAGTGATAATCTGACGGGCTTACGTTTATCCATCAGATTAAGAATGATTTTCATTCCATGGCTAGTGCGGATCTTAGGTTTGTTAACATTTATTAATTTAAATTTGTTATTTCACTAAAATATTTTTAGTATGCCTGACCAAAACATTACTTTATTGGTAAACACTCAAAGTATAAAACTGATAATTTCCTTTAAAAGCTCAAACTTATACTTTATAGTTATCGGAGAAAAATGTTTAATACTCACGATAAAACAAAAATATATAGTCTAAATAACCTAAGATGGATTAAACTTTATTATCTTTAAATACCAATGGCTTTAACAATCCTAGCAAGAGATACAATCTACTGAAATATTTAAAACTGAACAAAGCACAAATTGTCTACCTTCAAGAAACTCATTTCAAAATAAATAACAATTACAAACGGAATCCTAAGGAATATATGATATTGGCACAATCCACTTATAAGACAAAGACAAAAGGGGTAACAATTTTATGGAAAACAAATGTGATTACCGCAGAATTTTTTTTTTTATTTTTCAAATACAGATGAATAAATCCCATAGTATTTGTATATAACATCTTAAATAACTATGTACAATATTTACATCAGTGTGACATTATAACAGAGCTCAATATATACAATTACTTTATAGGTATAACAATCCAGTTATCAGAATGTATCTGTTCAGTTATTGTAAAGTGTTAATCAATGAATCAATGATAAGACTTTTTTCCATGGATTGTTAATAAATGGCTTAGAATGCAACAAGTTCCTATAATCGTAACAAGGAAACAACCATGTAACCACAACTTTTCCAGCTTCAGAAAGTGTATAAGCAGCAGAAACATACCCTGATATTTTATGTAAAATCCAACAATTTATTTCATAGGCACCAGGTAAGTGCTTTCACTACAGCTTCTTCAGACTGTTAAAGTTTAAAATCTTTCATTGCATTTATATACTAGTCACATGCTGAAAAAATCAATTAACTAAATTAGCATTTTAAAGCTAACCATTCAACTTATTGCAAAACACTTCCATAGATCTTGGAACAGTTCCTAATCTGCTAATTTTAAATAATATGTTTAATTACTTTTCTTAATATTTTATACCTAAATTGTTATTACTAGTGCTACTTTTAAAGATAAATACCATGCGTGCTTTCTATTGCTGATCGCATTTATATATACCCCAATCAGTATACGTTTTTGCAGCCATAGCAATTTCCTAGTAACAAATAGCACTTATACATAAACGGGTTCAATTTCTAAACATTTTTACTTACCTATACTTTCAATAATAAATGCTTATCTGATGCTTTACCATTTAATGTTATTATTTAAAAATATATATAAAAAATGTATATATAAAAAGTATATACATGTTCAAATAAGTATTCCTTCCCTTACTCGTGCTTTAAAAAATTAATACATTTATAATGCAAATTACATACATTTTTAGCCTGAAGTTATATTAAAACATAATACTGTTTCTCATTAATCTCTTAAAGTAAATTTCTTCAACGGACTAAAAATTAAAATAGGACAAAATTTATACAAATTTGTGGATGCAATATGTAATGAGATTCATGTTCTTGGCACCTTCTACTTGGCTATCAAACACCTAGATCTCAATACCGGTCTCAATGAGGCTCTCTCATTTAAGCCTCTACCTCTGTCTGCTCTCATCTTCATGATCCAGTTAATTTCCCTTCTCTCTGTGCTATCCCTTATGTCACCCTCCCTCATCATAGGAGTAATACTATCAATAACCCTGAAGCAGAAGGTATGTTCCTTTCCACATGCCATGATATGTTTGGCTAGAGCATTCATATTGTGTCCTATTCTGATCACATAGAGGTGCTCTCTAATTCTAGTCCGGAAAGTCCTATTGGTTTTCCCGACATAGAATGAGAGGCATTTTTGACAGACTGCCAGATATACCACATGAATACTACTACAGTCTGCATTCACATAGAATTTATAAGTCTGACCTGTATCTGGATGTATAAGCTCATTCCCTTCTTCAATATATGTGCAGAAATTACATTTTCCACGTCGACTAGTGCCTATATATTCATTATGACCTGTATTAATGACTGGATGACATAATAATCTCTTAAGGTTAAACTTGTTCTTATACTGATATTTGGGTGTATCCCCTACTATGTCTCTTAATTGTGGATCTACTGTTAAAATACGCCAGTGGTTTTCTATCAGATTCCTGATGTTTATATTGTCACTAGTGTAATACATTGGTATTTTTACATAAGGTATGGCACCCTTACATTGTGCAGGTGTATATTTTTGTGCTGCGTAGTAAGGGGCTTCTATACTTTGTCTTACCAACTGCATATCCTTCATTCTTGCATTTACTTCTGATTCTCTATATCCACGTTTAAGTAATCTACTCTTGAACTTTTCCATTTCCTACTGGTATCCCTCTTCTGTAGCATTAAACCAGGATATCCTAATGCTTTGACCCTTTATAATGTTATTAAATGTGTATGGTGGATGCATACCTTGTTGGTGAAGAAGTGTATTCCTATAACATTTCTTCCTGTAAACTCCTGTATTGACATATTTGTCCATTATTCTCTCCACATATACGTCTAAGAATTCAATTCTAGTGTCTGAGTAATCAGATGTAAACTTAAAGTATGTTGTTATTGTGTTGATGTATTCCAAATATCTCTCTAGATCCAATAGATCACCCTCCCATATGAAAAAAATATCATCGACAAAACATCAATAAAAAGGGATGCTCTTTTGATGCCAAGCATTAAGGAACAGAGCTTCTTCTTCCCACATAGCTAAAAACATGTTGGCGTAGCTATTGGCACAAGACGTGCCCATAGCTATGCCTTCACATTGGATATATATATCTTCACCATACACAAACACATTATTTTCCAATGTGACTTCCAGGAACATCCAAAATAAATCTATTTTCTGTTCTGTATATTCACTGTGTTTAAGTAAATATTTTTGATAGAATTGATGCCCATAGCATTAGGAATGATGGTAAACAGAGACTGCACATCTAGAGTTACCAAGATCATATCAGGCTTCATGTCTATGTCTTTACAAAATCCATATAGGTCCAACAGGAATTGCTTAGTATCCTTAAGTATATTCCTATTTTTATCTATAATTGGTCTAAGATGTCTTTCTACATATAATGAAAAGGGCTCCATACACCATCTTCTGCCAGAGATGACAGGTCTCATGGGGGGGTTGATTCCATCTTTGTGGATCTTAGGTATCCCCTGTATAGCTGGAATCATTGGATGTTCCACTTCCAGAAAGCTTGCTAGTTCTGTGCTAATAATATTACTACTTACTGAATCAATTATGGTGTTATATATGTTTAACTTAATCTTTTCTAATTCTGTTCTATCTATAGTGGCATATATTGCTTCATTACTTAACATATTTTTCATGGTCTCATGATATTTTATCTTATCCATTACGACTAAGGGCCCTCCCTTATCTGCTGGTCTAAATACCACTGTGTCATCCTGTTTTAGCCTCTGTAATGCTTTCCTTTCATGGATATTTAAGTTGCCTTTATTATTTTTTCTGTGAATATTTTTAGTATTTAAGTTTCCATATAATCTATATACATCTTCTTCCACCAGATTATGGAAAGCTTCTACCAAAGGATGGTTGTCTGGTATAAATTCACTAGGTTTTTTAAATAATTGCTTATATTCATTTTCACCATTTCCAAATTGGTGTCTTAACATCACATATCTATTGAAAACTTGTATATCAGTTAGTACATCTGTAAGTTGACTATGAGTGGTAGGAATAAAGTTCAGGCCATTATTTAATACATTCATTTCATCTTGATCCAGTACCCTCTCTGAAATGTTTCATACTAAACAGTCTTCATTTGATTCCACATCCTTTTTAATGTTTGATTGGGCTCCCTGTCCCTGGAGAGTTTGCGCTTTTGTCACCCTCGACTCATAGAACGATCTCTCCTCACCCCCTTCTCCTTGGCTATGGGAAGGGGGAATTGTTGAAAAACCATAGCATTATTTTGTTCATTGATTGCTCTGTGTGTTACCCCTGTAAAATTATTCCTAGGATGTACCTCTGGTAAATGTGGAGTATTTTCTAAGTTACTAGTAGATGGTTCCACTTGTGTATTCTCATTAAGTACTGTCTTTTCTTTTTCTTTTTCTCTTTGTGCATTATTGACTTCAGGTACATTGCTTCTGTTGACATTAAAATCAATGCCTGCAGCTGAATTGTTGCTGGTATCACTGTCTTTAAGATTTTTTCTATTACTGCTACTGTTAGTGCTATCTATAATTATTTCTTCATTAGGTAACACATGGACTTTTGTTGCACTTCTTACAACAGCTGACATTTGAGGTCTGATTTGGCCTCGGTCAAATGAAGACATGGCCTAGATGGAAATCTTGTGTGTCTCTGTCTATCTTGTTACGCTTTTGCTGTAACAAGCGTCTCTCATAAGCTAGGATTCCATCTAGCATGTTAGATAAGCCCTTCTGTTTCAGGGTTATTGATAGTATTACTCCTATGATGAGGGAGGGTGACATAAGGAATAGCACCGAGAGAAGGGAAATTAACTGGATCATGAAGATGAGAGCAGATAGAGGTAGAGGCTTAAATGAGAGAGCCTCATTGAGACCGGTATTGAGATCTAGGTGTTTGATAGCCAAGTAGAAGGTGCCAAGAACATGAATCTCATTACATATTGCATCCACAAATTTGTATAAATTTTGTCCTATTTTAATTTTTAGTCTGTTGAAGAAATTTACTTTAAGAGATTAACGAGAAACAGTATTATGTTTTAATATAACTTCAGGCTAAAAATGTATGTAATTTGCATTATAAATGTATTCATTTTTTAAAGCATGAGTAAGGGAAGGAATACTTATTTGAACATGTATATACTTTTTATATATACATTTTTTATATATATTTTTAAATAATAACATTAAATGGTAAAGCATCAGATAGGCATTTATTAATGAAAGTATAGGTAAGTAAAAATGTTTAGAAATTAAACCCGTTTATGTATAAGTGCTATTTGTTACTAGGAAATTGTTATGGCTGCAAAAACGTATACTGATTGGGGTATATATAAATGCGACCAGCAATAGAAAGCACACATGGTATTTATCTTTAAAAGTAGCACTAGTAATAACGATTTAGGTATAAAATATTAAGAAAAGTAATTAAACATATTATTTAAAATAAGCAGATTAGGAACTGTTCCAAGATCTGTGGAAGTGTTTTGTAATACGGTGAATGGTTAGTTTTAAGATGCTAATTTAGTTAATTGATTTTTTCAGCATGTGACTAGTATATAAACGCAATGAAAGATTTTAAACTTTAACGGTCTGAAGAAGCTGTAGTGAAAGCGCTTACCTGGTGTCTATGAAATAAATTGTTGGATTTTACATAAAATATCAGACTACGTTTCTGCTGCTTATAAACTTTCTGAAGCTGGAAATGTTGTGGTTACATGGTTGTTTCCTGGTTATGATTACAGGAACTTGTTGCATTTTGAACTTTTTTAGCCAGGAAGCATTCGCTCTGTTGAGTGCGGCTATATTCCTTTATTTCACAATAAATGGCTTAGGATGAATTCTTAATTCTTTAATTTTAATTTCCAACAATGCTGTGGTCTTCAGTAGGCTGTAGAAGTCTTTCAAAGTTAGTATTGTGTTTGTATTCCATCTTCTTATTATACACTTCCTTGAGACTGCAAGTATTGTCCATAATAGATACATATTTAACTCATTCAAATGAGGACCTTCATATACATTTAATAATACTAGAGCTTTAGATAAGGTATACCATTCATTAAATAAAGCTTGTAAGAAGATTTTAAAACCATTCCAAAATGGCTTAATTTTAACACAGTCGAAAAAATGTGATTTCAATCTGCATTCTGTATTTGCTCACACCTCCAACATATTCCTTTTGTGGAAGAATTTATTTTAGTAATTCTGTTGGTAGTTAAGAATGCTCTGTGCAAGCATTTCCAATTAAAAACTTTCCAGTATTGTGTAAAGGATGTATGTTTTATTGATAATAAAATATTTGATTTAATTTCTTTAGTTAGCTGTAATGAGTGTCCTTTTGTTATATAATTCCAATATGAGGATTTGGATGTTGTTTTATAATTTATCAATATCTTGTAAAATTTCAAAATACTATTTCCCATGTCATAATCATTATAAATGCTTTCATATAGGTATTTTGTAAGTGTAGGTATTTCTTTAAAGGAAGAATTACTAATTATTCTACATAAATCTTGTGACTACGTCAGACTGCTTTGCATAGTTAGCCAATTTTGTTGTGGAATTTTCTATGTTGTTTCTATTGTTTGCATATACAGAACTTTTAGTTCTTTGATACACTGAAACCAACAAATAAATCTTTTCTGTTTCCCTGCACCCCCCATGTTGGGGGGGGCTGCACACCCCACACCCATCTACTTCTATATTCTCACTCCCAGATTGCATTACAGTGGGGAAAAGGGAATATTCCCTTATCCCCACTGTACTGTGATCTCAGCAACAGCCATTCCCCAATGTTTTTCTTTTTTTTTTTTTTTTAGCACACTTTCACAAAAGTGCTTTTTCGGTGAAAAGTACTTTCCTGAAAGTGTGCCCACCCATTGTTTCACTTTAGGTGAAATGGCCGTTTGATGAACAGTATGGATCTCATATATATATATATATATATATATATATTTATGTATATATATATATATATATATATTTATGTATATATATATATATATATATATATATATATGTGTGTATGTATATATATATATATATATATATATATATATATATATATATATATATATATATACATACATACACAAATGGTGGCAATTGAAAAAGGGTAATTGTGAGGTGGAGTTCAGGGATGAGTTAAGACAGGCACTGGGGGGCAGTGAAGAGTTACCAAATAAAAAGGAAAAGAGTTCAACACCAACGGACCAAGAGTAATAGACTTCCACTCCTTTTAATAGGTAAAAACAAACACACAGTTCACAAAGTCAAATGTTAAAAACAAAAAGAAGACCCAAGTACGTTAAGCGCTTTTCGTTCGGGTTTTACCCGAACTTCTTCAGACAACCCCCTTGAAAATCAAATCGATTTAAATACTTCCTCCTTTAGTAAACCAATCAAGCTGGCAGCCAAATTTCCTTGTTAAGTGCAAACCCGGTTTAAAGGAGAACTGTAACTAGTTTGTTAAAAGTAAATGTTAAATGTTCCCTTCAAAGAGTTACCAAATAGCTGGCTAACTACAGCAGAGCTAGTAAGGGAGACAGCTAGAAAGGTGCTTGGTATCACATCTGGACAGAGGAAGGATGACAAGGAGACATGGTGGTGGAATGAGGAAGTATAGGAGAGAATACAGAGAAAGAGGTTGGCAAAGAAGAAGTGGGATTGTCAGAGAGATGAAGAAAGTAGACAGGAGTATAAGGAGATGAGGTGCATGGCAAAGAGAGAGGTGGCGAAGGCTAAGGATAAGGCATATGAAGAGTTGTATGAAAGGTTGGACACCAAGGAGGGAGAAAAGGACCTGTACCCATTGGCTACACAGAGGGACCAAACTAGGGAAGATGTGCAGCAGGTAAAGGTGAAAAAGGATAATGAGGGAAACATACTCACAAGCGAGGAGAGTGTGTTGAGGAGATGGAAAGAGTACTTTGAGGGGTTGATGAATGAAGAGAATGAGAGGGAGAGAAGGTTGGATGATGTAGGGGTAGTGAATCATGAAGTACAATGGATTAGCAAGGAGGAAGTAAGGATAGCTATGAAGAGAATGAAGAATGGAAAGGCTGTTGGCCCAGATGACATACCTGTGGAAGCATGGAGGTGTTTAGGTGAAATGGCAGTGGAGTTTTTAACCAGATTGTTTAATGAAATCTTGGAAAGTGAGAGGATGCTTGAGGAATGGAGAAAAAGTGTTTTGGTACCGATTTTTAGGAATAAGGGTGATGTTCAGAGCTGTATTAACTACAGGGGGATTAAATTGATCAGTCACAGCATGAAGTTATGGGAAAGAGTAGTGGAAGCTTGGTTAAGAAGGGACGTGATGATTAGTGGACAGCAGTATGGTTTCATGCCGGGAAAGAGCACTACAGATATGATATTTGCTCTGAGAGTGTTGATGGAGAAGTACAGAGAATGTCAGAAGGAGTTGCATTGTGTTTTTGTAGACTTACAGAAAGCATATGACAGGATCCGCGGTGGTGATGCTGCAGTAGCGTTGTCACCTCACAGTAAGACGCTGTCCGGTTCGATTCTCAGCTAGAGCATCTTCTGTGTGGAGACATGCGTGAATGGGCATACCTTCATTGAAGGTTGTGCGTCACAGCTGGTAACGGCATGTAAAAATCAACTACCAATCATTAGTGGACCGGAGTTTTGCTGTGGCAACCCCTAACCGGGAAAAGCCAAAAGACACAAACAAAGAGAAAGCATATGACAGTTAGTTCTACAAGAAGGTAGTGAGACCAGCTATGTTATATGGGTTGGAGACAGTGGCATTGACAAAAAGGCAGAAGTTTGAGCTGGATGTGGCAGAATTAAAGATGTTAAGATTTGCACTTGGTGTGACGAAGGTGGACAGGATTAGGAATAAGTATATTAGAGGGTCAGCCCAGGTTGGAAGGTTGGGAGACAAAGCCAGAGAGGCAAGATTATGTTGGTTTGGACATGTACTGAGGAGGGATGCTGAGTATATTGGGAAAAAGATGCTAAGGATGAAGCTACCAGCTAACAGGAAAAGAGGAAGGCCTAAGATAATGTTTATGGATGTGGTGAGAGAGGACATGCAGGTGGTTGGTGTGACAGAGCAAAATGCAGAGGACAGGAAGAAATGGAAACAGGTGATCTGCTGTGGCGACCCCTAACGGGAACAGCCGAAAGAGGATGATGATATAGATATACATATATATATATATATATATATATATATATATATATATATATATATATACATATATATATATATATAAATACATAGATGCATACAAAGATACATTTTTTTATTTTGATGTTCACAAACATAAGACAGAGTTTGAGCACCATCAAGATATTTAACAAAAATTGTTTATAAGTTTCTGATTTCCCCATTCCTGTCAGTTATAAACACTCAAGGACAACAAGCAAAAAGATAATTGCACCAATTAATGCAAATCATATTAGAGGGAATCATATTTTACAAGTTAAAACAAATACATTTACAGCTTTTTGAGTTTTTGACATGAAAATCAGATTGAAAAATGTATTCATGGTTTTGCAGTAAAGAGAACTGGATATTTATAACAAATACTTTCAATTTATCACTGCAAATAGAAACATTGTTGAAATTTATGAATTTGAAACAATAGTAAATAGAGGGATATTTTAAATGTTTAACATACTTGCCTACATATAGCGTGAACTAACTCTAGCAAATAAAAAGGACTTTACATTCAGAAGTAGTTGGGGAGTTTACTTTTCTTTATTTTATGTTTCTCTTTTTCCATACTATCATACTATCTTCATATTAATATAAGTCACCAGGTACATCTGTGTTATTTAGGCAGTGTATTGACATTTTCTGTAACTCTCTTGCAGTGCTGGGAATGGGTGGAACTTATTCCAGAATATTTTGCGAGTTTCTAATAACCATACAGAGAAGATGATATAGTGTTGCCTCAGAAGGTACAAAGAATGGCTAGAGAGTTAAGAGTATGGAAGGGTTTTGTTTCAAAGAAAGACTGATCAGGCTAGGTCTGTACTGTCTGATAGTTTGGGAAAATGACAGGATACAGTATGGTTGCATAGGATGATTTGAGCAAGTTGCTGTTTAGTGATAAAGAGGAAGAATGAGATGAGGGGAGTAGCAAGCATGGATGGTAAATAGAAGGAGCTAGCTTTGGGAAAATACAACAATGTTCTGCTTTACAGAAGGAGTGAGGAGAGTGGGTCCTAGTATGTCAGTGAAACAAGTCACCAGATGGTATTATTGATCATAGTACAGCAGAGGAATTCTGGAGGATGCTTAACAGATGCAGGAGAGGAGGTGGTGGGATAGCCATTGCCCATGTTAGATGAAATAGACTAGTTACACTAAAATAATTTCATAAAGTAATGCAAAGCAAGAAAAGCAAGGCTTTCATCTTTGCTAAAAAACTTAGTAATGCATGAGTCCCAGTTAATGCATCATTAGAAATTCTCTTCTATACATCCCAAGATAGAGCATCCACATTGTCCTGACATTTTTTTGCCTTCAGTGTTTTAATTATGTTCTTTATCTGCTGACAGGTGCCTCCACATATTGTCACCTGGTACAGCCAGGGCTACGAGAAGTGGCTATCTGAGTCCTTGAGTCATGTTTCAGGATCTGAGCAAGAACCAATAGGATCATCTCATCTGGTCTCCATCTATGGCATTTGGCTGTTTGCTTCAAAGGTCAAGATTGTCCCCAGTAGATTTCCCACATTTATTTTATCATGTATTACTTTGCTATCCTGTCACACAGTGTCAGTGGGTCAACGGGAACTTTTCTTGCCTTTAGTGATGAGAAGATAAGAAGGCATCCATAGTCTATTACTGACATTGTAATGAAGGGAATATTTCATCTGCTGGGTATTGTCCTTTAAATAAGATGTTAAACTAAGGTCCCAGCTGTCTGAGTTGGTGATTCTTGAGATATATCTCAAAAGACTCTATGGCACTTATTAGAGAGGAGGTGCTTTTGAGCCAGTAGCAGATTTATCTCAGGTAATATTGTACACTAAATTTTATTGCAATGACACAGTGACATAATAGTTAAGATCTTTGCTTCACTGACATGATATACAGTTCTAACCTGACCACAGGCCACTGTCTGTGTGGAATTTTTATGATCTCCTTTTGTCTCTGTGTGTTTCTTCCCACCTCTTAAAACCATGTTAAATGCCTTTGTCTCAAAGTTGGAAGGCATCAGGTTCACACCCAGTCCTCTCAGCTGAAATTGAAAGATCTTCCAACAGAAGAAACACAAAGAAATGAATGGAGTCATAGGTAGCACAGACTTTAGGAGGCGCCTGTTGGGGAAAGAGTTGTAGGGACCAACTACTTTAGGCATCACCTGTCATGCACAGTATCCTCTAGACCAGGGAACACAAACCACAGGTACCATTACATGGTAAATACTGTCTCTTTTAGAAAAATATAGGCCTGGATATGACAGAACACTCAGAATGAAAGGAAACCTTTCTAGGAAGTAGTTTATGGTGCAGGTAAGGTCTGAAGTCATACCTTCAACCTAGTTAGCATATGAATCTATCCTAATGAATACGGCCAAATAATAGGATGTGTCATCCTTCAGCCGGGAATGTAAACAGAGATCCCTCTGACACTTGTAACTGTTAACTTTATTTACACTTTTTCTTCTTATAGTTTTATTGTTTCATTGTTACACTGTTGCACATTCTGTATTGTTATAAAATGTTTGCCTTTGCAGTATTTTGAAGTATCACTAGATAATGTTGTAAGCAATTTTTAACTCTACATTGATATTTTGTCTTTCCGGTAAGACATAGTAAGTAAATAATTAATTACCTACACAAGCCAAGAAAAACGAAGCAGGATATCCCAAAAAATGGTTCTTTATTGAGCCACGACACTAAAAGCACACCATAAATGCCTTAAACACATACAAGTGCGTTTTCATCATAAAACCATTCGACTTCATCAGATGCTGGTGGTTACCAGTACTTTTGGCTTGAATTCTGCTTAAATAATTAATTACTATCAAAGATACAGTGTGATACAGACTATGCAAACGACAGCTATTATGTGGTATTCTTACATTCACTGAACTGATATGGGATATTTAATTACAGAGTTTTGATTTTCTCAATTTTCCTTTTGTGTAAAACAATATAAGAGGCAGAAGTTTATAACTAAAACACTTCTTGTTTTGTCTATTAGTCCTGAATGGTCAGAGTTCAACTAGTTAGTCTTTGAGCTAAAAAGAAAACCAAATATCACACCTATCAGTCTGGCTTTTTCCACCTCTATGAACATTCTTTGCTCAGAGGCAAGATACCTTTCACAAATGCTAAAACATTTCTTTTTCTAGCCCAGTAATCTAAAACATATCTAAGAAGCAACCTTTGTCAGAAAAACTGTTCCAAATTAAAAAAAAAAAAAACATGCAAATAGTTTTTCCACAATGTCATTCCATGCTATGAATACCTATTGCAACAATGATTTACTGCCTTTTTTAATAACTCTTAGCAGCCAAGCCAATACACTATCTCTGAGTAAATGAGGAGGATTAAGCACAGACATGTAGAATTTAATTGTTCTAGTAAGAAAATATCAAACCTGCAAGAAGAAAATCAGACCGATTTTAATTGATTGAAATTATCAAGCCTTGGTGCATTTTGATAATTAAGATTTCATCACTCAAAATGTTTCTAAATACCAGTATTTTGTCTGCTCATATTTATCTGTAAACAATTGTTTATCTCCTTTATTTTTTATGATATGCAGTCACGCTTATGCATTCAAACTGTTTTCTCAGATGCATATTTCCATTCATGCAAAGATGTCTGAAAGTGACAGATACTCAAAAATTGATGGCCTGGTGTTCTGTATTCCCCTTCACTGAGAAGATAGAATTTATGACTCAAGTTTTGTCATGTATCTTATTCATTGATAGTTATTGGTGCAACAGACATCTACTGTGCAGTCTTAACAGTCTTTTATTTAATAAGGCTGAATCCTTAAATCCAGCAGTTCAGAATGGTTTAGTAAAAAGTAATATGTTTAAATAACAATCAAAGAGACCATTCCTCCTCACTGAATGGTAAGCAGATACCTATAGCTGTCTTTCATTGATACTTCAACCTGGGATATCTGATTATCAATTTTTTTTTATTCTAAAGTCAAATACCTAGGATCAAAGGCTATTTTAACCCAAGTGGTATTCTGGCTTTCATAACTGTTGCCAAACTGTGAAATGTTTGATATTAGATTACAAAATGAGCGATCTACCTTACAGCAGTAAAAAACAATAATAAAATGTAGACCCAATAGGCATATTTTCTGTTAAAGGCATTAAGCTGCCTTTCTTTATCAGTAGTACAGTTTAAGATTCAAATTATTATCCTATAATTATTGAGAGGATTTTGACATCTGTTGCTTAATAATAAGACATAACTATCAAAAGTGTTTATTAATAAGGGTATTATTGGGTTCTTAAGTCTGCAAAAGCTCAGTACAGTTTGTTACCTTCGGGATAAAGAAATTGCTTTTGTTACATTATTTCAGTAACTTTCCCCACACTTGTCATAGTTAAACTTTTAAGTTAACTGGGTTTGCATTACAGAATGAGATCTCTATACAACAGATGATAAATCTGTTTTGAGGTGTAGCATTACAGTGTTAATTTAATGCCCAGATGAATGTTAGGGTGATATGTTTCGGAAAAGGCACATGTCTGGCAACTTTCCAGCTTTATGGAAAATGCTAGTGTTTTTCTTATGAGCTTTGTACAGTTACAAATACATTTATATGTCTTTCATATTGCAATATTAATGAATTCCATTAGACTATTATAAAATATTTTGGCAAAGAATATAGAATGAGAAAAGTTTTAGACAAAAAAATGTACTACTGAGAAAATGGAAAGACTCAGGAAAGTACAAGTGTATATAAAAGGATAACAGAAATCTGCAGTTCATATTTTCAATTCAGTGGCACATAAACTATTTTGATCTTAGCTAATGGAGCTACTGTGAGCCTGCTTCAGTAAAGTTCAAAGAAAACTGCACATCCATTACTGAAAACTAAATGTTCTTGAATAAAAATAAAATCCATATACTCTGCTCATATTTTGATTTTATGTTTGCACACAGAAGCATTAGTATCCAGTTGTTTTCATTATTGTATAGAATTGTAAACGTTTGCAAGACTTCAGAATTTTTAAATAATGGTTTGGGATTTTTAACACTTGTTGCAAAAGAAAATGAACAAGATAGCATGCAGCTGCATTTAAAGAGCCAGAATATGTGCTAAACCGCTGCATTTAAAGAGCCAGAATCTGTGCTAAACCGCTGCATTTAAAGAGCCAGAATCTGCGTAAACCGCTGTATTTAAAGAGCCAGTATCTGTGCTAAACATGAATGTGAGGTGACCTCAATAGCACAGCATATCATATGGCATTAAGTCCAGTAGTCAAAATGGACTTGCATGAAATTGCCAGAGTACATACATTGTTTAAATGTATGTTGGTATTTTACTTAATACACTTATAGTAGAAAAGTGTCCCTAGAAGACTGATATCCTGCCAAGTCACAAATGCGTCTGACAGCAGCATGTCCAGGATTTGAGAGTAAAATAGCACTTAAACATACTGTCGAGCACAATGTAAGACAATGTAGGAAAAGTAATTTGATATTAAAAGCTACAGATCTGCCTTGCACTTTTGAAGGACATTTTTAAGTGGTGTCAAATTGTTTCAGCTCCCAGCACCTTGTAAGGACACAGTCAAACCTACATCTATGGAAAGAAAAGATGAAAAGTGAGGCGTATATTACATGATGTTTTGGGGTGGTATGGTGAGCAGCATTGCCAACAGCAAAAAATTATCTGGTTCAGTTTTGGCTGGGGTACCTCCTGGAAAGAGACTGTATGTCCTCCCTACATTTGTGTGGATTTTCTCTTGGTCTTTCATTTTCCATGCAAAGATATGCAATAAACTGCCTTTAAAGTCTACCTAAGTATATATGCAGTGTGTGTGTGTGTGTATGTGTGTGTGTGTGTGTGTGTGTGTGTGTGTGTGTGTGTGTGTGTGTGTGTGTGTGTGTGTGTGTGTGTGTCTATAATGTAGAAAAAAGGCCTAGCAATTTACCTCTATTTCCTTTTCCAGTTACAGTCCCTTTATTCCTTATTTTTCAGTCTGATGGCTGCTTTGCATCTGAAATTGCATTATAATGGGGTATAGGACTTTGACCATTCTCTGCTGTGCAATCTCAGAGTTGATATATATAATTAGCAGGGTGTGTGGCAGATGATCTAAAAAGATTGATCTTTTTGTTTTCACTCTTTGAAGCATTTGATGCTTGTTGAGACAATGTTTTGCATACATGCATACATACACACACAGTATACATTATTTTAAATACATATGACATAGAGATTCATGTTTCTTGAAATAGGAGATTGACTCTGTACAGCGAGAATGTGTCTAACACATCATTTTACAACATTCATATGCTGTATGACCACTGAGCAGAAACCAAACAACTACATTAAAATAAAGCTGACATATAATAGGAGGTTATGCTGCATATTTCATCTATATGCCTGCAATAAGTCTGCAAAAATATTGTATATTACTTCCTAATTGGTTCTGGTGTACCACAAGGGTAGTTATTTTTCACACCATAAAGGAATACTCTGATAAATTTCTTGAGTGCCAATACTGTGCATTTCTGATTAATTAAATTGATATTTATTCTTCCTCCTTTCAAGGCTTGTCACGGTATGCTTTATAAAGTGCTAGCTTTCTAGAAGACATAAAGTCACTGGAACACAGCAGTGCCTTTTATCAGACCAACATAGATTATGCAGTTACTCTAGCTATCTTGCTATCACAACCTCTTCACTGGGAGTTAAGTTATTAATGTCTTCCATATGCAAACCTCTTCATGCCAAACCTATAAAGGGAAAACAATTTTGGCCCAATAAGATAATGTTGTCATTCAGAATTAAAATAAAAATAAGAGACAACAGTTTCCTTTAAACAAATTGATTCCTTAAAACAGCAGCATAGTAAGCGTAGGGAAAGAGGGCAATCACCCCATGTGCAAAGTGTTAAAGGACATGATCTAGAGTCCTTACACACACACACACACACACACACACACACACACACACACACACACACACACACACACATGTTAGACTACACCACCCTATATTCATTGTTTTATACATTCATATGTATTTTTCTAGGCTAGCTGCCCTTGTGGGCCATTTTTAGACTAGCCAATTTCCATTTTGGTGCTTGAAATAACCTATGACATTTTGTCTTTGACTGGCGTTACTCATGTCATTGTCTATAATTGTATATTATCCCCAGTGAGAATAACTGGGATCATACTTTAGATAATTTGAGTGGACCCATGCATAAGATAAGGCATTTTGGAGCTATCTCTTTCCATTAATAATACTAGGGGCAGTCCTGGGGTACATTTTCAGTTTATTATCCAAAGATCCAAGTACAGCTTGCGTATGGACAGTGATGTGCTTTGTTTACGTAGCTAGAAAGTCTGTTGCAGAGCAGTAGTATCCTCTGTGAGATAAAGCATTCCCTACAAACCATTTTGTTGATGTTGCAGAAAAGGTTTTAGGTCCCTAGACCAAGTATTTCTGATGCCTTTTGACTTGCTGATGTAGATTAAATCCATCAGCATTGCATTTGAGGATGCCTTACATTTCACATTCAGGTCACCTCTTAGCAGTATGTTGGATACAGATTATAGTGCCAAGGCTTTGAGTCATTTCATGTAGAACCTATTGTTCAGGCATTGTGTCCTTTTATAAAGGTATCTTTGTGGGCATTCTAGTTGTTGCATGTGTGTGGACAGATATATGCAAAAAGGGGAATTATATTCAATGAATCACCTAATGAAGGCTGAGTAAAGGGGAATAATGACATTCCTAAATATGATCACAATCCCTTTGTTTATAGGCTGTGAAATATAGAAGGATTTTCTTTCAACAATTGACTCATGTTGGTCAAAAGTTATGTCACTGCCCACATAAGTTCCCAAATCCAAAATACCCATGTCACCTTGTCTGGGCGTAATGTCATTGTGGTAGTTCCTCAGGGTAGATGACTTCCCAAAGGATTCAATAATGTATTTTTTGCCATTTAGTTTCCGTCCACAATTTTGGCACCTGTTATTTATTTGGGACAAACCTTCCTGCACGGTAGCTATATCATTTGGGGATCAATGACTGCTTTTAGCTTGCAGTCAGCTGCAGTCTTAGTCAGCCAAAGCCTTTTGGTATTGGCTTTTACTGCCAAACAAGTGAGGCTCCAACACAGAACCCTGGGGGACACCAATCATGACTGGTGTGTTTGTGGAGATAACCTCCCTTATTTTGATTCCTGCATCATATCTGTGAGCCAGTTGGCAATCCAATGGGTGACTTAGGGGTTTATTCACAGTTTATTTAGCTTGCAGTTGTGTTAAAAGCTTTGGCCAGGTTGAGGTATGTGGCATGAGCCATTTTACCTTCATCCATTACTTTGGTGACCTTTTCCAAAAAGTCCACCAGGCTAAGTAGGTATGACCTGCCGTGATGAATCCTAACTGAGATGGGTCCAGTGTTTGGAGATTCATTATGTCCTTCTTGATTAGTTACATGATAAATCTCTCCATGGCTTTGGATATGAGGCTGGTCAGACTTATGGGTCTGTGGAAGTTCCTCCCATATTCAGAGGAATAACTATAGCTGTTCTGCCTTCACATGATAGAAAACCTGTGAGGATATGGAGGTTAAAGAGTATAGTTAGGGGTGGCTAAATTGTACTTCATGCTATTTAAGAGGCATCCAGCTTTTGATAGCACTTTTTGGACTTGATCTTGTGTGATAGCTGGAGATGAGCCAGTCTTAAGTATATCTTGAGGGACAGATGAAGGGGGTAGAGGGGTAAAGTTAAAGCTAAATTTATCAGCCAGTAGGTTAGCTAAATCTTCAGCCTCAGTGTAGGTAACATTGTTCCCAACCAGCTCAGTGCATTGCTGACTTGTGATTCTTATATTATGAACACAACTAAAAATAGGCCTCATGATTGTCTTTGGGTTGAGTAGCTACTTTAGCCTAAAACCTGCCTTTGGTGGATTTTATTAAGCACCTGAGTTTGTTTATTTTAACGAGAGCTCTAGGATTCTGGGAATTACTCTTTTTACTTTCGGTCAAAATTATCTTCCTTTTATTTATTTGTTGATATTATGGTCCCATAATAGGGGTTTGTTTCTGGGGTATACACTTTGCTTGTTCCTACAGGGTATAGCTGCATTTGTATAGCTGTTTACATGCTTTTATAGTGTAGTGTGTACTTTTCTGCATACTCTGTGAAGTTAACTATGTTTGCTGGAGATTTGAAACTTGCCTATATATCACCTAGGAGTAGGTGACTTGTCTTAGAGAAATTTCTATCCTTGGGTGGAAGGGATCTTTGTTTTCAGTTTTATTCTGAAGGAGCCCGCTTTATGGTCAGACATAAAAAAATGACACAGAAGGGGTGATGCAAGATGCCCTCATATTAGTAAGGACAAGATCCAAGATGTTATTTCTTCCTACTTACTAATTGATCCAGGGGGTTTTATTGACAAAGTCCAGGAATCTCTGTGCTTGTTCACTAATGGTGGTGTAGGTTTTCCAGTATATAGTTAGATAATTTAGATCCCCTAGGAAAATGGTATTGGGTTTGATACTGAGTGATTCTAGTTCTTGTATTTAATTGTTGTAGTTCTCTTGGGCCATAGATAGACTTCTTTAGCTAGTTAATATATGGTATGGGGCCTTTCTAATGGTTATATGGGGCCTTTCTATTGGTTATATGGACATAAGAAGCTCTGTTGCTAAGCGCTGCTCTACCAGCCTTGATGTAAGCCTCTTCTGTTTGAAGATTGAGCCGCCGCCTCCTTTTTTCCCCTCCTACACAGCAGCTGATTTAAACATGTGGAAGGCATTATATAGTTCTGCCCACCTTTATATGTTCCTTTACTTTTTTGACATTCTGGTATGTTTATCATGTTGACATTGCCTAAAAAGGAGGTGGTGTAGCTATAATATTTAAACAGCATCTAAACATCCAGATCTTAAAATCTTCAGCTCCACAAATAGGCAATGAAGAAATAATATATACCAACCTCAAAATTAACCAAAACAAAACCATCAACATAATTGGATGCTACTTCCCACCTGGCCAAAACATCCCTCCACTAGAAAACCTCCTCAGCTGGTCTACCCACCATCTCCCCCAAGAAACTATCATCTTAGGTGATTTCAATATTGACTGGCAATCCTGTTCTGGCAACAATCCAACCCATCATGTACACCTTCATGGCTTCACCCAACTAGTCCAGTCACCAACAAGGATAAATAAAAACTCCAGCAAGCACACGACCCTGGACTGGATACTAGTCAGTAAGAACCCCCAGTCATATATAACAGGCTGCTTATCAGATAGCCTCAGTGATCACTCCCCAACATTCCTACTCAAAAAATACCTGTACCAAGCTAAACCTGTCATCTATCGTCAAATACGTAAAAAAATAAGCTTTAACCCACTCACATTCATCTTATCCCTCAAAGACTGTAACTGGCATGCTCTAAAGTACCTCCGTCTAGATGACGCAGTTGAATTTTTTAATACTACCTTCCTGAACATCCTTAATTACCATGCCACCATAAGATCTTCCAGAACCAAAGCACAACCCTCCCCATGGCTACAGAAAACCACTAAGTCAGAAATGAAAAACAGGGATAAAGCCTGGGAGCACTGGCGCAAAACCAAAACCCCCGCAGCTAGACAGAAATTCCTAGAACTACGCAATAGAGTCAAAAAGCTAATAAAATGGGACAAATTCCAATACTACCAGTCTGCCCTAGACTCCTCACAACACAGCCCCAAACAACTCTGGTCCTCCATAAACTCCATCCTCCACCCAGGTAAAGTCAGTACCCCTCTTCCTAACATCCCTCACTCCTCAGAAAATATTGCTACCTCATTCAACACACACTTCACCCAAACCATACTATCACTAGCTAAACAACACAACCCTCCCTACAACCCACACCTTCAACTAGTAATCTCCCCACTGCCTTCTCTTTGTCTCCTGTACCTACCTCCAACATGAAAAAACTCTTAACTAAACTTAAACCCACCAAATTAGCAGCAGACAACCTCCCAAGTGAATACCTACAAATCGCAGCTGATGCTCTGGCCTACCCAGTATCCATCTTGATTAACCGATCTCTGTCAGAAAGTTACGTTCCCACATTGTGGAAAGTCTCACATATAATTCCCCTCCACAAAGGCGGACCCTCTGCAGAACTAACTAATTACCGCCCCATAGCTATTCTCTCTCCACTCTCCAAAATACTAGAGAGATGCATACACTCTCAGGTCTCACACTACCTCCTTACTAACAACCTCCTTTCCAGTACTCAGCATGGTTTCCGACCAAACCATAGCACCACCACTGCCTTACTCTCCTTTACTAACACTATCCTTCAGCATAAAAACAATGGCTATCTCTCCTCTGCTACTTTCCTAGACCTATCTAAAGCATTTGACATGGTCCCACACAAACAACTTATCTCTGTCCTCAAGAACCTATCCTTCTCACTATCAGTCACCAACTGGTTTCAGAGTTACCTGTCTGACCGCCAACAATCTGTTGTATGGCAGAATGACATATCTCCCCAACTACCTGTCTCCATAGGGGTTCCCCAAGGATCCGTCCTTGGATCCCTACTTTTCTCTGTTTACACCAATAATCTAGCCTCTGCCACCAAACATGGCACACTCATCCAATACGCAGATGACTCAACCATCATCTGCTCAGCCCAGTCCCTACCCAAACTGCAAAAAGTCACACAGGAAGCCTTTTCCTCTGTTGAAACATGGTTATCCGATGCCCAAATAATACTCAACCCAAACAAAACTAAACTACTCATCTTCCAACCCACCAAAACATACTCAAAACAACTCTCACTTTAACATCACAGCAAAAGACAACACCACTATATACCCAACTGAACATACCAAATTGCTAGGAGTGGAAATAGACAATAAACTAAAATAAGAAGTTATGTACCTACCATAACGTTCCATGTTAGTTGTCTTCTTCTCGCCTTCTTTCTTGCTGGATGGGTTCGGAGCCGATCCTTGGCTCTGACTCGGCCAATACTAAAGCTCGAGAGCTAATTCCACTGGCTCGAGGCTCCCCTATATCCCACAATGCTAGGCGGTAACTACTCAGATCTTGTTTGATAGCTATACCAAGCAATCCTAGTCTCCATAGAATGGAGTAGGGAAACCCACCTCAAAACAATCTGCGTAAAAGACAGGCAGACCTCAGTAAGGATAGAAGAGGTGGAAGAATGTGTGGGAATGACAACTTTCAGAAGAAAAACACAAAATGAATTCCAGTCGGTCTGTCCAGGCTTGGGGGAAGGAGGGTGGGACGCAAGAAAGAAGGTGGGAAGAAGACAACTAACATGGAACGTTATGGTAGGTACATAACTTCTTAATGTTAAGTTGTCAATCTCGCCTTCATTCTTGCTGGATGGGACCGCGTCCCTAGCACCTTATCCCGGGTGGCCTATCGGAACAGACTCTTGAGAACAGTGGAACCAAAACTGGCACGACTTCTGGAAACCATGTCCAATTTGTAATGTGAAATGAATGTATGAGGAGAAGCCCAGGTGGCTGCTGCACAAATTGAATCTATTGGCAGCTTATCCTGAAAAGCTACGGATGTAGCTAATGCCCTAGTTGAATGAGCTCTAGGTCTTGAGGGTAGTTTTTGATGTCTGATCTCATAGATGAAGGTAATTGTAGAGGTGAGCCATCTAGAGAGGGATACTTTAGTAACTGGAAGGCCCAATTTGCCTTCCGCATATGACAGAAACAATTGATCAGATTTCCTGAATTGTTTAGTCCTGTCTAAGTAATATCTAAGTTGGCGATGAACATCCAAAAATGTAGCTTTTGTTCCGACCTGTTTGAATAGTTAGGGAAAAAGACGGGAAGATCAATAATTTGGTTTAGGTTTATTTGAGAAGAAATTTTAGGCAAAAAGGATGGATTAGTACGGAGGGATACCCTATCTTTGTGAAAAACGAAGTAAGGAGGACGACTGCACAGAGCATGGAGTTCGGATACCCTTCTCGCTGAAGTTATAGCTACCAGAAAAAGTGTCTTCCAAGAAAGCAACTTCAGAGAACATGAAGCTGCCGGCTCGAAGGGGGGAAGAATTAAAGATGCCAGAACCAAGTTCAAATCCCATTGAGGCGGGGGATCTTTGATTGGAGGTTTAAGAAGAAATACACCCCTTAAAAAGGCTTTACAGAGTTTGTGAGCCATGATGCTATACTCTGAAACACCAACATGAAAATTTGATATGGCAGCCAATTGAACTCTAATGGTTGATGCAGAAGATCCTAAATGAAAGAGTTCTGCTAGAAAGTCTAAAATAGACTGGATAGATGCAGTAAAGGGATCTATGTTTTTTGATGTTGCCCAAAAGGAAAAGCGTTTCCATTTGTTACTATAAATCTTCCGGGTAGAAGATTTATAAGAGGCTATCAAGATATCTCGGACCGAGCAAGATATTGAGGGAAGCCTGGCTAAGGTTGGAATTGGAGAAACCACGCTGTGAGGTTTAGAGAAGGCAGAGATTGGTGCAGCTGACCCGATTGGTGGGTTATCAGATCTGGTACTGGGTCCAGATGCCAAGGCTCCTCCAAAAGGTAACGATGATGAAAGGGAAACCATATCTGTCAAGGCCAGTAAGGGGCAATGAGGATCATTGTCACTCTCAAGGCGATGGCTTTCTGAATTAGTTGAGATATCAGTTGAAAGGGGGGAAAGGCATATAGAAGTCCCCGGGGCCAATTGTGGACTAGAGCGTCTCTGGTGGAATGGCCTGGTAACGGGAAGAGAGTGAAGAAGTCGTGACACTTGCTGTTTTGGGGAGTAGCAAAAAGATCACAGCAAGGCTGGCCCCATCTTAGAAATACTTCTTCTAGAACTGATTTCTTTAGAGGCCACTCGTGGGGCATGAGAATTGCTCTGCTCAATTTGTCTGCAATAACGTTGGATTTCCCGGGAATGTGCGTTGCTATCAGAAAACGCTGAGAAGAGATCGCCCATTGCCAAAGTCTGAGTGCCTCTCGACATAAAGGGTATGATCTGGTTCCGCCTTGTTTGTTGATGTACCACACTACAGACATGTTGTCCGTTTGAATTGCAATAGTCCCAGTGGGAAGAGAGTTGTGAAGGGCTTGCAATGCTAAAAGCACTGCTCTCATCTCTAAGACGTTTATGTGCAAGTGGCACTCAAAAGGTTGCCACGTGCCCTGGACTGCCCTGCCCTGATAATGCCCCCCCCCACCCGATCAGGGAGGCGTCTGTTGTCAACGTGGTGACTGGGGGGGAAGAGTGAAGGGTCTTCCTCGGAGAAGTTGAGGTGATGTGATCCACCAAGACAGTTGATTCTTGCATGCTTGAGTTATCAATATGGTATGGGACATCAGGAGCTGTTGAATGGACCATTGAGTAAACAGCATCCATTGGAGGATCCTCATGTGAAAGCGAGCTAAGGGGAGAAGGGGAATAGCTGCTGCCATGAGTCCTAGTACCTTCAAAACCAGTCTGGCTTTGACTTTGTTGCATTGTAAGAGAAGGGAAACTTGGTTCCGAATGTCTGACACCCTCTGCTCTGTGAGTCTGGCTGAAAGATTGAGTGTGTCTAAGGTGGCGCCTATAAAGACAATAGATTGACAAGGCGACAAAGCAGATTTTTCGAAATTTATCGAAATGCCTAGAGCTTGGCAAGATTGGATGGTGAAGTCCCTGGATAGGAGAAGCTGATGTCTGGTGGTGGCGGTAAGGAGCCAGTCATCCAAATATGGAAACACCTGTAATCCTTGACGTCTCAAGTGAGCCGCAACCACTGCCATGCATTTGGTGAACACACGGGAGGCTGTAGTGAGACCAAAGGGCAGGGCCCTGAACTGGTAGTGACTGGCTCCCAGCCTGAAGCGGAGATATCTCCTGGAGCGTCTGTTCATTTTGATGTGGTAGTACGCATCCTGAAGATCTATCGAACACATCCAATTGTCCTGACCCAAGAAGGGTAGAATGGACTGTAGCATGACCATCCAGAATTTTGTTTTCTTGACAAACTTGTTTAAGTAGCTGAGATCCAGTATGGTTCTCCAGTCCCTTGTTTTCTTTGGTACCAAAAAGAATTTGGAGTAGATTCCGGATCCTTGCTGGTCTGCCGGGACTGATTGGATAGCTCTTTTTGATAGCAGCTTTGAAATTTCTAATGCTGCTTGTTCCCTTAGACCGGGTGGAACATCTGGAAGGGATCTTTTTGGTTGGGTTGGGATGTGAATAAAGGGAATTTTGTAACCCTCGGATATGATCGACTGTACCCATTTGTCTTGAGTAAGGGAAAGCCAGGCTTTTGGGTACAGTGGTAATCTTCCCCCGACTGCCTCCGAAGGTGGACAGCCGGGCAGCCCCTCAGGGGTGCTGAAAGGGTTTGTCAGAGAACATTTCTCTGCTACCCTGGTTTTGCGGACCTCCTCTGCCTCTAGGGCGGCGTCTATTATTATTCCCCCCTCTGCCTCTAGAGGGGAATTGGCCTTGTGCATCAGATGAGACTCCCTGGGATTGTTTGCGGAACCACATCTTTCCTCCCCTTTGACCTTTAGGATAGGGTCTAGAAGGGGTAGAAAAATGGACTCCTACAGCAGAGAGAGTCTTACCTTCTACCTCACACCTGGTCAATGTATCCTTCACCTGTGGACCAAACAAGGATGATCCATCAAAGGGAGAATTGACGAAGGACGCCTTGAAAGGGTCCGCAAAGTTGCATAGCCGCATCCAGGCATGACGTCGTAAGGCAACACCTGTGCCTGCGGCTCTACTCGTCCCATCTGCTGCATATGAGACCAGCCGCATGGAGGAGTTAACGATGGAATTTAGGGTTGCCAACTGAGAGTTCATTGTGTATTTGAACCCCTCAGCTGTAGGATCCTTTATCAGTTCACCCATATCCTTGAGTAAATCTCTCTGGAGACGAGTGAAGTGGCATAAGTAGTTCAGCGACCGCATTGAAAAGGTCGCTGATGAGAACATCCACTTGCCGTACCTGTCCATGGTCCTAGATTCCTTATTTGGAGGATTGACAGGAACCAAAGGATCAGCTAACTCCTTCTTTGTGGCCGCAGCCACCACCATGGCATCAACAGGGACACCTTTGGATAAAAAATCTTTGTCTCTGGGGGCAGTAATAAATTTGGATGGTCTCCTCGGGGTGGGTTCCACTGAGTCAGGAGCCGTCCAAGCCTTCCTTGCCACCACTTCAATAAGGGGGTCAAAGGGAGGGGACACCCAGGAGGTAGAAGGGCGAGAACCAAACGCCTCAAGATACACTGACTCATCCTCCGAAGGGTTAAGGGCTGGCCAGTTCCCCCTCTGTTTCAGGATCTCAAGGATGTCAGCAAAGGAGACATCCTCAGAGGGGGATCGAGGGGAACCTTCGGATTCCTCTAAGTCAGTGCCAGAGGTGATAGACTCAGGGGAGTCAATGTGCTTCCTCTTGCACTGCCTCTTCCTTGGGAGATCTCCTGCAGGGTCAGGAGAGGCCTCGGAAGAGGGGGAAATTCCCAATGGGGAATCTTGAGGAGTTGGCTCTCTGCGGTCTGAGACAAGGGGGTGAGTAGAAATCACCGCAGGCACTGTAGATGAGGGGCTGAAGGAGCTGACTGTGGGGTAGAACCTGGTTCTAGCACGCTCCGCATAACCTCGAAGGCACCCCTGTCAGGCAAGGCCCGAGGTCCCCGCTCCAAAGAGACAAGGACCTCCCCCGGCACCGACAGGGATGGCTCCGAAGCCGATGTCGGAGCCAAACTCACCAACGCCGAAGCCCCGAGAGGGAGAGTGGGGTCGGACAATGGTCCGATGCCACTCGCCCCCTCGGAGCCGACGAGGGAAGCTCAGCGCCGAGATCCCTCCAAAGAGGAGATCGGAGCAGACGACGGAGCTGAAATGGAAGGTATCGGATCCAACACACCGACAGTCATGGCTCCGACAAGCCTTGGCTCCGAACTCAAAGGAGTCGGAGGAGGAATGTATTGGGGAACGGGAATAGCCACTGACTGGTGAGTCGGGCTATGCAGCATTTGGGCCAGTGCCTCGGACTTGAGAAGTCTACTCACTACCCTTTGCAAGTCATGGTCGGATAATCTGGAAGACCGTGAGGAATGAGTTTTGTGACTTCGTTCCAAAAGAAGAGGGGATCCTGGCGCCGTATGCACGGATCCGATAGAGGGGGATCTGGACCTCTTTCTCGATTGTGGCTCCAATAAAGGTATCGGAGCCGACAAAGTTTTATCAGCCTCGGCTCCAGCCGGAGCCGAGGTAACAGTATGAGGCTTAGAAACATCGGCTCCAGCCAGAGCTGATGTCGAAGCCGACTTAGACTTCTCAGCAGTCGACTCTGGAGCAGGAGCCGACTGTTTGGAAGTTTTTGAAGGCTTCCCCAACACAGACTGAGTCGGGGGGCCTTCAGGCTATAATAAGCCCCGCAAGATAAGCTTATTCTTGCGTTCCTGCAGGACTCTAGGGCTAAACCCATGACAAAAAGCACAAGAGTCCTGCAGGTGCAAAGGCCCCAGGCAATACACACAAGAAGTGTGACCGTCTGTCAGAGACATTTTCTGACAGCACGAGTCACACTTCTTGAAGCCTGAGACCTTGTCTTTAGACATAATAAAAAAGAGAGCCTAACACACACAAACACACTACAGACACTCTCTTTAGAAAAATATTAAAATAAATTATTAAGGTTAAGCCACAAACACACACACACAAGCCCTTACAAAAAACTAATTTAGTAAAGGACTAGGGGGAGGGAAGGGGCCGAAGGCCTAGAATAAGGGAAAAAAGGAAAAGGGGGCTCGACAAACAGGGGTCGATTTATCTAAATTTTTAAATTAAACTGAAAAGTTATGTATCAAAATTAAAAAAGGGGTTTTAAGAAGTACCTAAAGGTAAAAGTGTAACTAACCTGCCTGAGCCGGTAGAAAACGCACCTCGTCAACTATAGCGTCAAACGAGATCTGGGTAGTTACCGTCTAGCATTGTGGGATATAGGGGAGCCTCGAGACGGTGGAATTAGCTCTCGAGCTTTAGTATTTGCCGAGTCAGAGCCGAGGATCAGCTCCAAACCCATCCAGCAAGAATGAAGGCGAGATTGACAACTTAACATTTTGACATTCACATATCCATGACCATAAAAAAAGTCCACAAAAAACTAGGAACATTATACAGAAATAAACAATTTCTCACCAAAGCAGCAAAGATTTCAATAGCAAATTCCCACCTTATCTCCACCCTACTTTATGCCTCTCCAGTATATACCAACCTAAGGCAATGTGATCTAAACAAGCTAGAGACCTGCTACAACAAAATCGCCAAATTCGCCACAGGGGCATCCTACCGTAGTCACCAGTGTCTCTCACTTGCTGAACTGGGCTGGCTTGAACTCCCTCACCTCCTTCAGTGGTATCAACTCTCACTCGCCCACAAACTAGTAAACCATCCACTAAATGTCCCATCCCTTCAGAATCTACTCCAACCCTATCGCACCACCAGACCACTAAGATCCAGCAACAAAAATCACTTGCAGATCACTAAAGCCAATAACTCTTCTGGTGAAGCACTATTCTCTTGCGCCATAGCCAAATTATGGAACTCACTCCCACCCACAATTACCTCCGTACCATCATGCACCAACTTCAAAACTTTATTAAAAGTGCACCTAAAAACATGCTGGCTATGCCCTTGTAACTCCCACTCTTATATCATCCACCCCATCCAACTACTACCTTTCTTTCACCTCCACTAACTCCCTTGATGATAGCAAGCTCAGATGCTCATAAGCCTAGTACTTATTATACAGCAGGAACTTCTCATTGTTACATTTGTTAAAGCCTGTTATGTACTTCACAGATAAACATTCTAGTTGTCTACTGATGTACTATGTTCTTCATCTGTAAATATGTTGTAAGTAATTTCTATGTGAAATTGTTAATCACTATGTAATCCAATGTAACTACTGTCTGTTTATTTTACTGTGGAGCTTTTCTCCCCGGGCCTCCGCTGAAAATGGACCCACGTCCAGTCGGACACTCCCGGTCAACAAATTTAAATAAATAAATAAATAAATAAAGACACTATGAGGTTGGATAATATCTTTGCCAATAATCAAAACCCCAGAAGACAGGTATAGGCTATATCTGGCAAAGCAGCTTAGTCTGTTGATCATATCCACCCAGGCTGACAAATATTAGACCCCTCCAAGTGACACCAAAAATCAAGTCAATTATTTTTGCTGATATTGTGGCATTATCCTTGGAGAAGGACAAATACTGCTCAATGCTAGGCTCATATGTGCCTTGGGCACATACTCAGGGAGCTCCATCATGACTCTCTTCATAAACTCCATGGAGGTACACCTCAGGTCATTGACACCAACATGAACAATGATAGAGTTATACTGGTACTTGTTGTTCAGTGACTTGAGTGTATGCATTATATGATGGATCCTGGCATGAGACAGACAGCTAATCATCACTCTTTCCTTGCTCATCCTAGTAAGAGGTACATCTGTATGTCTTACAGTGGTGTTGCCTATAAGAAGAATGGTTGAGTTAATGCCTGCCTTATGGGCTCAATATCCATGACTTTGGAACTCCTTGTGCTATATGTGGAGGTAGTCTTATATTGCTGAGTATAGTTTGTGTCTCTGTTGTGTTTTGGAGGTCTTTGAAGTTTAGGCAAGTAAATCTTTTAAACCTGAGCATATGATGGACTATGTATATTTAGATTTTCTTAGTGAGTTATGGTGTGTGGTGTAGTTTTGATGGTTTTATTGTCTATATTTACAGTATGTGAGATTGTTGTCTGTAAAGACATTATTTATGCACATCTCTCAAACACTATGTTATACTGTTTCAGTAATAGATGATCATATGATAGTATGAGACCATTCTTACACTGTCTCAAGATACTCATCTCAATCAGGCTAGCTGAAGAAGTTGTGAGGAAGTGCTGATTTAGGGTTCAGACAGGTATTACTTTAAAGTAAAGTGGTATCTGAGACTTTATATATAAGTACCAGTGACTAATGAAGGCTTTATCCATCTGTGTCACCAGAAGACTGCCTATTCATAAGATTGTTGAATGCATCTGAAGCTAGAATGCCTGGAATGGGTCTACTTCAAAACAGTGAATACTCACATTATCGAATCCCACTTCATCGAGCCTGACTCCATCGAATCTTCATTATATCAAACTCCCGGAACAATGAAAATGAGCCCCAGGAAAAAAAACACTTGACCACCAGGACAAAACAACAAACCGCAAAACAATACAACCTCCAAGTGGGGGTCTCTGCCGCCCCCCAACTAAATATACCAACTTTGAGATTGCACTACAGTGGAGGAAGAGCAAGGTTCACCGTTGGTGGCCAAGTGGTTCCTTTCCTGGGGTTCGTTTTTGTTGTTCTGGGAGTTTGATATAATGAAGATTTATTAAAGTGAGGCTCTATGAAGTGGGATTTGATAATGTAAGTATCCAATGTTTTGAAGGGGATCCCCTGAAATATGTACTGTAGATATGAAAAGAAAATAATGGCTTTTTCTCTATATATAGTTCAGTGGGTTGTCTTTTTCTCAGTTTAACTTGTAGATTATTCTATACAGTAATTTGTTATAAGGGCCCCAAACTAATCCCTGTTTATATTTTTTATTCAGTAGTGGACAGCTACTAATATGGTTATGCATAGTTAGCTAAACATAATTTCTCATATACAAAACCTGTGCTTTTGCAGGATTTAGTTCTGCTGGCTCATCTGTGTGCTGCTTGCCAATAGCTTTTTATTTAAAGTGTTTTTATGGCTGTGAAGACTTGTATGGTCCACAGAGGATGATATAAATGAATTCTGATCATGTAAGTCTATCTTTCCAAAATAAATCCAAATCTCAATGGCTGCAAGAGGGGTTCGAAGTAAAAAATTAGGTGGTCAGAGCTACCTTTATGGAGAAATGAAAGGACTGCACCATAGATTTACATAGTGTCAATGTGCTTAAAACTGAATTTTGTTGAACATGGTTTTAATAATGCTGATTTAATAAAAATATTAAATGAAAAAAGAGCCTGGTAATGTAAATGGTGCAACATGGAGTCAGGCAGTGGAACACTGTGATGTTGTTCAGGAAGATGTTGAATGTCATACTCTGACACTGGCTGCTGTAGCAACAGCATTGGTGCCTAATTGTGACATATGCACATATTTAGCAAACAGAGAAACAAGGAGCTATGGACAATGTGGTGAATTACTGTGCAAGCATTTTCCCCTAAAATGACATGAAATCATATGCATCAATGTTTTTGAGGCATAGAACTATATAAAAGTCTTTTATGATGACTGAGAGAATTAACAAACTCCCCTTGTATGAATTTTTAGTAAGGATGGACTCTATGTTGATAAGTACTGTGTGTGGGATGGACTTGTTTTTTCAACTTTACAGTGCAAGATTTAAGGGCTCTTATTCATGCTAGAAAATAACTTTTTGTGACATTTCTTTTGAATCTTTTGAACTTGCTGAACATCTCTTATTGTTATGTGGTTAAAAGGACCTGTTTTATCCATGGACAGACTTATAGAGGGCATAAACCTGAACCAAAATAAGAGTCTTACAGTGCATTTTAGAACTTCTGATACTGAAGAAACTGAGATAAAATATTTTCTAGTATATGCCACAATGTATTCTAAATAAAGAAACAAAATGTTTTAGATACTAGAATGCCAGGAATACGCTTTTGGAAGTCTGGGTGTACTTGCATGTTAAAAATTTAAAACATGTTCATGTTTCCAACATGTTTACTAGGGATGTTAAAAGAGAGCAGGTTACTGTTAGAGGTCAGTCTAAAGCATGTTGTGTTTGAGGTTCTGGTGTCCATTTAATATAGTATTGTGAGGCAATGTCCACAGTATGGGGGAAAATAACATAGGGTTAAGAACAGTAAACTGTTTTGTAGAACATGCAAAACAAGCGGGTCATTTTGGTTTTGATTGTACCTACACATTTAACCTTGACAGAAAAAAGTCAGAGATATTAGTCATATGAATATGTTGCTTGTGAGAATGAGTCACCATACATCTCAGATACTGAGGAACAGAATAATATAACTGAAGATAATGTTACTTCAGGAGACTGTAAAAAGGGAAGATGGCTTAAAATATATTATCACTGTCAAACATGTATGACAAGCTTGGTAATGATGAATGTGAAGAAGAAGGGGGAAGGTAAATAAAAAAAAACATTGGAAACAGGTTAGAGAACAAACTAAAGCAGGTGCTAAAACATTCTAGGAAACAGATTAGTGCTCTTTTAAGAGCATTTAATGTTACTAGTACTAACAAACCATGTTATCTTACTATGCATGAATTTTCATAATTCATGACTTTTTGTTATTACCTGTTTATTAGATATTGGATATTTAAATCAGCAACACAGAGTGAGAATAAGAAATATACTAATAGACATTCGATTTTTCTTTGAGTTTTGCAAAAAAAACTCCTGCAATTCGGTTGTAGTTCTTTTGAGCAAAAATGTTCAAGTTGTACATGTCTGTGTATATTTTGCAGATTATTACTCTGTAAATTACGCATAAAAGGCAAAACCCTTAGACTTATATTACTGTATAACAATTAAAGATAGAAGTACCTTTTTGAAACCATAAAGTAGCACACAATGGTTAACCTGAGTCTTGTTGTATTGGGAAATATGAATTGTAACCAGAAAAAATAAAAAGGAAAAATAAGTAAAGATGTATAGGATTGTGATGAAATGATGCACCTTGCTAAGAACTTTTATTATAGGAGGGAAAAGCTTCATACTGAGCTAGCATATTGTTATCTCAAGGTTTAAGACAACTTCAGGGAGGAATAGTAGAGGTAGAGGTAAGTTTTACTGATAATGTGCTGATCTGGCTTTACAGTAGGCAATGATATGGGTATGATCATGACATAAAAGAGATAGAACTGAGAGAATTAACAAACTCCCCTTGTATGAATTTTTAGTAAGGATGGACTCTGTGTTGATAAGTACTCAATAACAAAGATAATGGGAACCTCCAAACACTTGACCCGACCCAGTTCGGCTTTGTTAAGGGCAAATCATGCCTACTAAACCTGGTTGACTTCTTTGAGACAGTCACCAAGGCCATAGATGAGGGGATGGTGGTTCACACAGCCTACCTTGACCTCGCCAAGGCTTTTGACACCATTCCCCACTTGGGAATTATAGAAAAACTCACCAGCATGAACATAAACCCCTACATTACGAGATGGGTTTTCCAACTGGCTTACAGACAGAACTCACACAGTAAGAATAACGGGCTCCAAGTCCGACTCTAAACCAGTCACAAGTGGTGTCCCACAAGGCTCAGTCCTGGGACCCCTACTGTTTGGCATATACTTCTCAGACCTACAGGCAAACACAGTAGGACTATGGCTAACCATGTTCACCGATGACTGCAAACTGGGAGCCATAATTGATTCTCTAGCTGACATGGACATTCTCCAAAAGGGCCTTACTAAGTCGGACACCTGGTGTCAAAGTCATGGTCTCAAGCTAAATGCCAAAAAATGCATAGTCATCCCATTTGGGAAAAACAAAACACTCACAAATTACCACATAGGTGGCAGCCCCCTTAATACAGAAGAGGTAATAAAAGATCTGGGGACCCAGGTAGATAGTAATCTCTCCTTTGACAATCATATTGCTAAAGTAGTTAGGAAATCCTTCTATGTAGCTCATCTAATTACTAAAGAGTTTGCATCTAGAAATAAAGAGGTTATAGTGGCCTTCTACTCATCACTCATCAGACCTATCATATAGTATAATGCCCAATTTGGGATGTACCTCATAAGACAATTTCAACAGCTGGAAAGACCACAAAAGTACCTCACCAAGAGGATTACTGGCCTCAAACATATGTCCTATGCAGCCCGACTGGAAAAACTCCGGCTGTTCTCAGTGGCATATCACTTACTCAGAGGTGATCTCTGCCTGACTTACAAAGCCATGTCCAACTCAGAATTGATGGACATGCTCCACCTAAAGAAATCCAAGTCACTGCGAGCCACTCACACTAGTGAGCTAAACCTCTATCAGATCACATAACTAGGTCTCTGACTACATTTTTGTTTTGTAGAGGTGTGTTGAGTAGACAGAAAAAAGAGAGCAGGGATTGTCTCCCAAAAATAATGATACTACACATTTTAGCTTTTAGTTTGAATCCATTTTAGAACATCAAGTCTTTACTAGGGAGCGTTCATTCTAGAGTGTGTGGATGTCGTACAGTGACTTAACAACAACCCCCTTCTCCATTGTGCAACAGTTTTGAAAATTTAGTAACCAGAAGTCATGGCTCACTGTTTGGAGATCTGAAAAGTAAATACCAAAAAGGAGAGGTCCCAGCACCAAGCCATGAGGGACACTGCTAACAACTTTCATACTTCATTATGAAGGACCTGCAACTCCAACTGTGTGGGCTGTTTTTCGGACAGTTTATTACCCATCTTACAACATATCAGCCAGTTTTTTAAGAATTCATCTTTTGTATGATGCCAGCAAGGGGGGATGGTATCAAAGGCCTCAGTGAGGTTAATATATGCTGCATGCAGTACATGGCCACCAACTATAATCTGTGAACTCCTTTTGAAGAAATGTATCAACTTAAATAACATGGTCTACCCTTCACAAAACTGAACTGCTGAAGATCATGTCTAACAACATTCTTGGTATCACACTCTATGAGATCATTTATAGTATATTCCATGTCTCTGCAGGTGAATCTTATAAGAGAGAGTGGTCTGTAATTACCTGGGCTGGTTGAGAGGCCACCATTATGAAGGGGCATCACCGCTGTTATGCACCACTTATCAGAGACAAAAACAGTACCTAAAGTGAACTTAAACAGTCCGAGGAGTGTGTCTCAAGGTTATGCTTAACTGGGTAAATTATCAGGCCCCATGGAGGAAGTATTTTTTATCTTGGTAAGCACTTTCATTATAAGATCTTGAGAGGTAATTGGGAGAGTAAAGGATTCAGATATTTTGGGCCTATGAACAGATGTATCCATGGTGAAGTTTGCACTAAATTTGTAAGCAAAGATTTTGAGAATGTCATTTGGATGAGAATAAGAAGCCTCAATTATGTATAAGTTCTGGGCAATGTATGGTATTGTTTTTATGTTTACTAATGTAAATAAGAATTTATAATTATTGTTGCTTCTGATACTTGCCTAAGATCAACGGCTCCTTTAGTGGATCTGATATTGTTCTTCAGATGTTATTTAACGCTACTGATATTGTCCTTGAGGAGAATAATTTATTTTTTTCGTTGTATGTTTTATTTATGGTGGTATGATTTAGAATTTTCCATTATACTTCATTCTGGTAGAAACTGTTGGCTGTATGTGATATTCTTAATGGGTAGGATTCCTTAGTAAATCCTTCTGCTGTATTAGATCTAGAAAGGTGCAGTCATAAGTGAATTTTGATATTTCTTTTCATATAGTAGTCTGAGGTTGACATGTTTGTAGCCTTTAAATGCAGTGGGGTTTGCTATAAGAGCTTTTTGGACTTTAAAGAAGATGCTCAAACATCTACTGTCAAACTTCACTGTGAAAAGAGATGCAAAAGGATACTGCAAGAGGAGGCCATACTGGAAAGAATGATGTTGAGATTGCTGTACCCTCTAATAGGTTTATTTTGCAGCTTTTCAAGTGATTGTTCATTTATTAAGTCCTGGAATTTTGGAACATGTCCTATATTGGACATTCAAATTTATTGAAGGGTAGTTACTCACCCAAAATAGGAGAGTTTTGCTAATAGAAGGATAACTTAGAACGTTGAGGAGTCTAACATGATCATCAATGAACAAAGATGATATCACATAATAAACAATTAGTTGATAATTAATCCTTCCTAGAATGATTTATAGTTCAGTGAGTTCAGTTTGTGAGTCTGTAGGGGTCTGTCTGGAGGTTATATGTCCATTCAGAAATATGGAGACTCAACCACAGTTGGTACTGGGCCTGGAAGCAAGAAAAATACAACCCCTGGCACAGAGGGAATACTCTCTTTACATTTAAACCATGTTTCAGTAACTACACAAACATGATTTCTGCAAATGCAGAAGTGCCTCATGATCAGGTGAATTTATTGTTTAGACTTCTTGAAAGCCATGTTAAAGCAATACAGTTTTGACACTGATTTGTTAGTTATGCTGGAATGTCCATCAACAGGCTTCTGCATAAAAGGGCACTGGGGGGGGGGGGGTGCAACAAAGGTTTTAGCCAGTTTACAAAAGTCCCAAAATGAAAGGTGCAAGCCATCCTTAGCGAAGCAAACTGCTGGCACGCACACTAGAATGATACCAGTTATTTATTCAATTACTAAAGTCAATTATATTTTCCTTGTATCTAGACATCAAGGGGAATGAAGGAGTAGACTCAGAACCAGTGTCTTACCTGCATTTGTAAAATGTTTGGAAAGTTATGCGGTTTCCCTCTGCATGGCTCAAGTCTTTCACACCCATGTGCTCAACTATTATATCATAGTTGTATTTGTCTTGAATTAGGGTCCTTAAGACCCTTGTAATGTCAGTGATCCTGGCAACTGAATAACTACTACTGCCATCTCTATGACCAGTTTTGTGAGTGATGAGTCAGTGTGCCTGACAACAGAGTCACCTATCACAAAAACTTTTTTTATTGCTGCTTTTGCACAAAGTGAAAGAGGTGGAGTTTTCACACTCAGGTTGACTCATTATGGAAGGTATACACAAGATGGATGCATACCTCTCAACCTCTTAATGCTAAAAATCTAGACAAAACCTGACAAAATGTGGGGACAAGGGCCCAAAAACAGGGACAGCTTTTAAATGTTGTTATAAACTTAGAAAGTTGCTAGAGTAACAAGGTTTATGTTAACATACAGTTTCTGAAGGATTTGAAGTCTGAAACTCAAATGTACACCATTATATAGTGACTTCAATCATTAGATCATCCCAGTGATTTGCCAGAAAAACACAAATTTTATGAGGAACAGACCAAAAATATGAGGCAAAAATCAAGACATTCTGCAGAAATCTGTACAGTTGAGATGTATGGATGGATGAGTGGCCTGATTTCCACTGAAACCTAATCTTAATTGTAGGAGTATTTGGAAGTGATTCTTTTACACCCTCAGCATAAGGCATCTTAGTACAATTATGGAAGAATCATGGGGGAGGTATTTGAAGTTCACAGGAAAAGTTTAAAGGTGAGAGGAAAGCTTTCAGATTAATTGGGTATTTACATCTTTCTCAGATGGAATTGCTAGTGTTTATTATACCAAACACAAACTTTTAGTGATGGCAGGCAACTCAGAAGCCCCCCCCCCCCCAGTTTAAAAGAACAACATGGATTGGTTACACTCCTCCACTTTCTTGTATTTGCTTTTTTAGTTTGTCCTTATTGTGCACGTTTTTTTTCATTTTTGGTATTTCATGTTTCGTTGTACATATTTGTTTAGTTTAGTTTCTACATTCAAGATTAAGGCTCTTTATTAGTATTTCTGTGAACCTTCTTAAAGCAGCCTTGGGTGTTATATAATATGTATATGCCTTTGTGTTCGTAGGTATGCTGATATACTGCAGGTATAATTTCAGGATTCAGGTTTGTGCATTTTGTTATCTTTCTTCCTTGACTCATTTCAAACCTGAAAACATTTCAGGACCATCCAAACTACTTAGCTAATAAGTGCACAGAAATATAAATTAATAATACAGAAGTCAAAGAAATAAGTTTTCAGAGACAAAGACTCTAATATGTATGAAACTGAACAGCATATTTTATTTCCTACTGAGATTCACTATTACACGCCTAAAGTGGTATATTTCTTACTCAGAGTTTATATTTTGTAAGATAAATGATATACTCAACAAAAAGTCTTAATTTTACCTTACAAGCGAAAGAGTCAGTGTTGAGCAGCACAGCTGCTTCTACTAGTTTATATCCACAACACTGAGAGGAAATGTCACATTTCTTAAATATTTTGAAAAAGACATTTCACTTCTAAACAGAAGCACATTTGCCATTTGTATCTTTTCTGAGGGATACTACTGCCAAAACCAGGACTGTTCTATGTAAAGCTGGTTAGGTGCTAAACCTGTGTGTAAGACTTCTGTATGTTTGGAGAGAGAGGAATGTTAAGTCAATGGGCAGGATTCACGAAGCCTCTGTGTAAGAGTTACAAGGCTTACACGGAGGCTGCAGTTAAACGGTGTGACGTCAGCATGCCATGCATATTCATGAGGGCATGCTGACTCACACCCAAGGCTAACACGGTCCGTGTAAGAAAGTAGGGGGCATGTCCGTAGGGTGAGCCCTGCAAACGGACACGCCCCCAGAAGAGTAACAGTCCCGAAAGTAAACCCCCACGACAGAGTCCGCGTAAATATCAATAAACACAATACAACACATGCTCCCACAGACTATAAACATAAAATGTAAAAATGAACATGTTATATATTTTTTTATAAGTTTTAAAGATGTTTGCCCGTGAGTGCGCTCGTTTGCGCGGGCGTGTCCGTCGCTAAGCCACAGTTAGCTGTCAGTGGAAAAGCATATAAGATCTAAATATGCAAAGTAAGCCAAGAAGCAATAGCGTAGTGGTAGAGACGGCTGAAGAGGAGGCAGTCATGGTTCAAGCCCCCACAACATCAATTTTTATTCCTAGTGAAATAAGCACGAAACAATTCCCTGACATATATGTACATGTATAAAATTATTTTTATGTAAAATGTAATGAAATGGGCCATGTGTTATGAAGAAATGTATGAAAAAAAAAAAAACAAATGTCAGAAGTGCCCATAGCTGAGCTACGGATTCCGGCGTGTAGCTCGCGAGACATTTGCCTGCGAGCTACATCGCCGAAACCAAACGGCTGCATCAGCACTTTGCCGTAGTGCAAAGTGACTGAAAAGCATAGCCGCTGCAACTATAATCTATGGACGGGCAGCTGCAGCCATACAGGCTGTGTAACGCATTCCTTCTTCTTGTGCAAGGAATGCATTTATTTAATTATTTATTTATTGTGTTGTCAGACTGGCAACACAATAAATAAATAATTGAATAAATGCATTCCTTGCACGAGAAGAAGGAATGCGTTACACAGACCGCAGCTGCCCGTCCATAGATTATAGTTGCAGCGGCTATGCTTTTCAGTCACTTTGCACTACGGCAAAGTGCTGATGCAGCCGTTTGGTTTCGGCGATGTAGCTCGCAGGCAAATGTCTCGCGAGCTACACGCCGGAATCCCTGAGCTACACTCTAACAAGCTGAGTATATTTGCCCGTAGGTGAGCAGTGGTTTAACAGGTGTAAAATGAGTGCCCGTAGGTGAGCAGTAGTTTAACAGGTGTAAAATGAGTGCCCGTAGGTGAGCAGTGGTTTAACAGGTGTAAAATGAGTGCCCGGGGTTGAGCAGAGTTCTAACACACTGAAACTGTGTGCCTGTAGCTGAGCTGAGCGTAATATGCGTGCTGACAGCCAAACGACGCGTAAACCAGCATGACCCATTTGCGCGGAGCTGCGCACCGCGCCAACAAGCTAACCGACGGGCAACGTTGATCAAGCTGTATCAAAACTGCCTTTACACAGACACACCTTCTAGCCTGTGTAGACAGTCATAAAATATAAAAAGCAATGGCCAGGCTCGAACTCAGGATACCATGCACGATAGTCGAAGTACTGAACCACTAAGCCATGACAGTTGCTCTTAGAAATGCAGTAATAGCATATATATAGGAATGAATGGAAAGAGAAGCATGACAAAGCAGGTTTTGTGAAGCTGATACATTTCCAAAATGGCCAATCACAGATAAGTGCGGGAAAAACAGCATATATAAGCCCCATAGGCAGGAATACACAGCATAACTGATTGTGGAACCGATTTGCAGTCAGGATGGCAGGTGTAGGAGAGGGCACAGAGCACAGAGGTGGGGCGTTGAGGAGTCCAAATATATGGTTTGGCTCCTCATCCATGATCATGAGGCCCATCTCATGCAGGGCCAGGTCCTGTGGGGAGCATACAAGGCTGAGGCATGGGACCAGTTGGCACATGATCTCACCAGTGTCACAGGAATACCAAGGACTGGTGAACAGGTCAGTCACCACCATGCGGACCTGAAGCGACGGAAGCAGGACCAACTGAACCGTTGGATCCAGGAGGCCCCGGCAAATGCCCAACGTCCCACTACTGAGTAAGTTACATGTAATTATTTATGTAGAAAGTTAACCTAGCTGATATTATGGAGATGTGTATTCCAATATTACTTCATTTATATTGCAGCTGCAGGTGTCCGTTCCGCGAATCGTCAAGCCTATGCCGATAGGCTTGTGCGGTTGCGCCACCAGGCAGGTTAGTAATTCTCTCCCTGTAACTGTTAAAAAATATAAGTATGACAGCTTGCAAAAGAGTGCAGTGTAGTCACTTATTAATATAAAGTGCAAGTAAACAGTGTAAGAGAGATTCTGCTAGTACTGTGTGATTACATAAGTGTGATGCAGCCTGTAATCCAAAAATAAAAATGAAACAAGTCTGAAATAAAGATGTTCCACCTCTAATATAATAGTACATAACCTGCAGCAGGCTGAAAATTACAGCTACACAAGCTGAGTAAAACACATGTGTGAAATATATCCCCGTTTAAATTCTGAAACATGACACAAGTGAGACTGTTGGAAAGGATTGTTATAACCAAGTAAAACATGTCAATAAAGCCTAGAATTAAGTACCATCCTGAATTGTAAAAATAAAACAAGTGAGAGTGTGAGAAAGAGGTATGAATCCACCAATAAAGTTGTAATAACTCCTGAATAAAGTATACTGCAGTCAGTACAGAATGAAATGAATGTGACAGGCACAACCAAACAGCGAAATGTGCGGAATAAAGTATTGAAGCTGGAATGTGTGTCCCACAATTTGGATATGTTGCTCTCAGTTTGCAATATGCAGATAGTATGGTTGTATGAAATACCAAACATCCACAGTTGTCTAGAGCCATATAAAGCAAATGTAGCAGGATGCTGTAGCTGAACAGAGCCAGATATGAATGTGTATGAATAAAAATGAAATGTATATTGATGTAGCAGTAACATTCCTATCACCAACATGCATAAGTTTACACATAGGAAACTGTAGTCAGACCTGTAGTGTGTATATATCTGCAGCTAGTAGAAATGTACAGCATATGTATAGGTATTTGAAGTTGTTAATGAAATATTTCTTCACCCTACCCTATAACCACAAATAATCCATTCCACGTGAAATGGGTATGTGTAATCACAATTAACTCCCCTGGACAATTGTCCTGTTGGTTCATACATATTTGCATGTACGTTGATGCATCTGCCCTGTTCATACATCCAAACCTGATGGCCTGTTGCCATCAATCAACCCTGCATGTTGTTGTATTGTGTATTGTTGTTCAACTTATGCATGTGTTATGCTTGCTGTTCAATGGCTTGAATTTATGGGTGTTTGGTTAATGGGAATACTAATGCATGCTGTTACAACTAATTGTGAATGGTATTGCATGTTACTAACCCAAACTGTCATTAAATAATGCAAAACATAGGATGACAGGGAAGGCGGGTTCCAGCAGACCCACCTCTCCCACCTCAGCTGGCGAGTGCACCTGGCAGTAGTGCCCAGGCCAGACCCTCCTCCGGTGGCCCTGTGCCACCTGTGGGTGGAAGCGCTGCAGGGGATGGGGCTCATCCCCCCTCTGCAAGCGTGGCCGGAGGAGAACATCCACTCACCCTCCGTAGTGTCCGGACTGTGGTGCGTAGGGAGTTCAGGCACCCTGTGCTTGGGCCCCTACGCCAGCTTGAGGCAGGGGTGGCACAACTCACGGGTGTGCCTGCTGCCCATCCTACACAGCCCCCAGCACAGCCCCGTCCTGGGCAGTGAAGGCACAGTGGCAACTGCCCATGGATGGGGATCTCAGTTCCACTGTTGCCATCTGTGGGCTCATGGGCTCGAGATATCCAAACATCCGTTCCCGTCAATTGTGTAACCCCCCCATATGTGTCATACACCACCCCTGTATGCGTCTTGTTTGTCTTGTCTGTTAACCTCCCCTACCTACCTCCCCAGCTATACCGACTTCCTGTACCTGACATACCACTCTCACCTGAAAAAAAAAAAAAAAGGGCACTCTGTACCCACAAAAAAATTACGCCCCATACATAGCTGCCCATTTTGCACACATGTCTGCTGGACATGTAAACTGGCAATTACAATTGGCTGTACAACAAATATTGTTGTCCTCACACCTCTCTCAGGGGTGGAAGGTTTCAAATTTCACACCAAATTACAAACATATGCACAGCTGTTGCTGACGAAGAAATAGGCAGCTATGGCCCTTTCCTACATCCCTCCTGCAAAACCCAAGCTTGTTTTCCTACTGTCCTACCCTCTTTGTGCCCCTTTTTTTACCACTTTCCTATCTCCCCATTTTCTTTTCTTTAAAAGAAAATAGCGCGGGTGTGAGTGAGAGTAAGCACTTTTAAGCAGTAGTAAGCAGGAGTGCACCTCTGTGCGCTTAGCTAAGTGTGTGTGCGCGAAGCTAAGCGGCAGTGCACATGCATGAGCTCCGTGCAAACCAGCGCTAACCCGCTTACAACTGCTTAAAAGTGCCTTAGTCACTCTAAATGACAAGGCCTGTAGTTTTCTCAGCAGCAAAATAAAATACCTCCATCAGTCTCGAACCCAGGACCTTGGAAACACTAGTCTGCATGACACCACTAAGCCATGACTGCTATACAAGAACATTGTGCTGAAAGAAATATATCATAAAATAGTAGGAATTAATGTAAAGGGAATATAGCAAGTCTAGTACACAAAGCATGTCATGTATATTTACTGTCAAATCTATTGGATTTGTAAAATAGTACTGTGTGATGATAAACAGCCATGCTAGTTGGTAGCTAGTAGGTAATAATGTCACAGTAGCATCTGGCAAGCCACACACATACTCAGAGCAGGATAATCACTGCCATAGTTGAATAGTTAAGAGCCCAGACATAGCAACTGTGACTGAGTTACAGGGATGTCCCTGATGTGAAAACAAATGTCAACTGTGCCCCACTGACACCCTGTGAAATGTACTAACAGTAGGCAGAAAGGTGTAACTACACATGCAATGGTAACTATGAATTACTGAAAGTATGCACCACTTGCACGTCACAAATGGTGTAGTAATACATATGCTCGAAATAACCCACAGACACAACTGCAGAATATCAGAATATTTAATTGGAGTATCCCACTGATATGTACCATTCCATGATGCTGATAAAAGATGCACCTGAGAGTATCTGAGGCCTGTTCGGCAGTATGATCAAATACTCTTGTAAGTGTCAAGGCCCACACCATGGCCAGACCACACTGCATTCAGTAACACCCTACCACAACAAACACATTGGGAATTGCTGCCCAAACAGATATAGCAAGCATTACAAGCTGTGAATGTAAATGGAAAATAGGAAAGCCATAGCAACACATTACAGGAAAGACACCTAGCAGGCATACAAGGAGTGAATGTAAAGGCCAAATATTGAAGCCATATTGAAGCCATAGCAACAGATTGCAAGAGCCATTGCTATATACCAGTTACACCACAATCCCCACAGGAAAGCACACACACCCATATACACAGTATTACTAGTCGTAGGTGTCAGTTTACATACACATGGAGAAGAGGACACTGGTGGAAGGAATACTCAGCTTACAGAACAACATGCATTGCAGTGTCTACAACACAGCCTGAAATATGAGAGACATACCAACCCTTACACTCACAGAACAGTGTCCACAGCAAACCAGCATGGTCCCCACCCTGATAATCTGAAAGGGCTACGCCTACCTAACAGACCTTTTTATAGCACTGTCCTGAAATCACAGTGGGAACTGCAATCACTACACAACAGGCTGCATGCAATTAGTAAATGCTGGCTAACAATTGGTGCAGAGGCCATCACATGGACATGTGCAGATACCTACAAAAGCATCCTGTACTCCCAGTCCACACATGCAATACTTACATTGCACCCTCTGGAGGTAGAGACAGAGAGAGAGAGAGAGAGAAAGAGAAAGAGAAAGAGAAAGAGAAAGAAAGAAAGAAAAATAAAAACAGTAACAACAAATCAAAGAGGTTGGCAGCAGGCCAAGTAACTGCCGGCCTACGCAAACAGCTGCAACAAACACAGGTAATTTAAAGTACTAGTATAATAGTCTACATACTGTGAACCCTCCAGATGTGTTATTGGTCTGTATCTACGTATATGAAGATGTGCATAGGGCCGGGGACATACTGCAACTGTCACTGAAGGCTCTACATACATATGTATGTGAAGGTAGCTATGTGCACATAGCAATGTAGGTTGTAGTGCAATGTACAAGTAGGTTGTACAGTAATGGATGTTCATCAGTATGTTACTGTGTGTATACATATGTGGAACTAAAAAGGAGTATATATATATATATATATATATATATATATATATATATATATATATATATATATATATAATATGCATATGTGTATACATAGATAGAGAGGGATGTAGAAATACATAGACATATATAGTTTCACAGTGTCATAGTTTAGTACTAGGCTATCTGCAGACAGTGTACAGAATAGATTTAGAAAATTGCGCCTCTGTATAGTAGTGACACAGTGAAGACCCCCTTACATAATAGCATTAGTTTACTGTGCCTCTGTCTAGTAGTGACACAGAGATGACCCCTGGTGTAAACCTATGATCTCCCATCCACTCGTCAAGAATTCACATGAAGAGAGTCAGTGAGGGTCTCTGCCTAACATGAACTGGGATCCGGTTCCACAGTATGGGAAGCCTCTGAGTTATGGATCTGTCCCTACAGCATGTCCTATTCATATTTGTGCTGAGGTTTAAATCTGTAGCTCTTGTGGTTCTGATGGATTTGGATTTTACGAGGTGGAACATGTCCATCAATTCCTGATTGGACATGGCCTTGTACGTCAGGCACAGATCACCTTTAAGTAGGCGGTATGCTATGGAATAGAGCTGGAGTTTCTTTAGTCTGGCAGCATATGACATTTGTTGGAGACCCTTGATCCTCCTGGTGACGTACTTATGGGGTCCCCCTAGCTGTTGCAAGTGCCAGGTGAGGTACATACCAAATGGGGCATAGCACACAGTCATGGGCCTGATAAGGGAGGGGTACAATGACCTCCTTTGATCTGGATATGAATCCCTTCATGATAAGGTGGGCAAGGTAGGAAGTCTATCCAACCACTTTGGCAACGTGGGTGTCAAATGAGAGGTCAGTATCGATTTGTGTCCCCAGGTCTCTGATTACTTTGTCTGTACTCAGTGGGTTACTGTCTATGTGATAATATGTGGGTACCTTGTCTTTCCCAAAGGGTATGACTATACATTATTTGGCATGCAGTTTAAGGCCATGACTCCAGCACCAGTTGTCGGTTTCAGTGAGGCCTTTCTGTACGATGTATGTGTCAGCTGGTGTATCGACTATGGCACCTAGTATGCAGTCATCTTTGAACATTGTCAGCCACTACCCTCCCATGTTTGCTTCCACATATAAGAAATAAATGCCGAACATGAGGGGTCCCAGGACAGAGCCCTGTGGGACACCACTTGTGACTGGCTCTGAGTCTGACATGGCACCAGTGATTTTGACTTTAGGGTTTTTATCCGTTAGCCGGTTTGCAACCCATCTTGTGACATATGGATTTACATTTAAGCTGTTGAGCATGTCTATGATGCCAGAGTGGGGTATTGTGTCGAAAGCTTTAGCCAAGTCCAGGTAGGCTGTATGGACTGCTGTGCCCTCGTCAATGGCTCTAGTGACTGTTTTGAAAAGGTCAACTAGGTTCAAAAGGCAGGATCTACCCTCTACAAAGCCAAACTGGGTGGGATCAAGTGTCTGTAAGTCCCCAATGACTCTGTGTATGAGTTCCATAATGATTCTTTCCATAGCGTTGCAGACCAGGCTGGTTAAGCTTATGGGGCGGTAGTTACCAGGGTCTGTAGGGGTGCCTCCTTTGTGGAGTGGGACTACTGTTGCTGTATGCCAGTGTCCAGGTACATATGCTGTAGTAAGGCTATGGTTAAATAGCATTTTATGTGCGGGTTTAGCTCCTCTTGGAGTTCACATAGCACGCAACCTGAGATATCGTCGTGTCCCATTGATGCTGTGTTTATAGCTTTGCTGAGGGCGGTTCTCAGATGGACATCTGAGATGATAGGGAAGTTACAGTCAGCTGGGATAAGTAATTCCTCATTTGGGGGTGAGGGAGGGGAGAAATCTGCACTGAACCTGTCTGCCAGAATGTTGGCAATATCTGTGTGTTCAGTGTAGTTTTTGTCACTGTGAACTAACTCTGAACATATCTGAGGGTTTCCACCCAGGTGTCTAACATAGCAGAAGAAGGCCTTGTGGTTATCTGTAGTGTCCATAGTGATTTTCCTCTCAATGTTGGCCTTGCATGTTTGTATGAGAGAATGTAGCTTTCTACTAGTGCTGATCAGAGATGCCTTATCTTTATGGAATTCTGCTCTGTCGTGCAGTAGCTACCTTCTTTTGTTATACAATTTGTTCATGGCTGGGGTCCACCAGACAGGACGCCTGCCCTTGGTGGAGAGGGTCTTGGTTTTATTTGGGATTGCATGATCCATGCATTCTTGGAGATGTCCGTAGAAAGCATTTGTGAAGGAGTCTGCATTGTGGGATGTGGTTTCCACTGGCCCAGTGGGCTTAAAGGATACCAACTCAGTTTTAAGAAGTGTAAAGTCGGCATTTGAGAGGTTTCTCACTGTAGTCTTTTATGTTGTGGGGGAGGTGGGATATGTATATCCAGGGTGATTAGTTTGTGGTCAGATGTGACTAGTGAGGGGTATACTTCCGGTGTGTAGCACATTGTCCCCATGTTTGTGATGATCAGGTCTAGTATATTATCTGCCCTTGTGGGAGAGGTGACTAGCTGTTCCATTGCATTTGACTTAGTGAATTCCGGGAACCTTTGGACTAGGGTGTTTGGGCTAGAATAATGCACCCAGTGTATGTTAGGGTAGTTGAAGTCTCCCAATATGACGGTGTGTGGTGGGACATTCATATCCTCCAATGTCTTCAGGAAGGCTGACTGTGGTTCCTGAGATTGGGAGGGTGGTCTGTAACATGCTACCAGTTGTATAGCAGGTTTGCCTATGGTTATTTGCACCTGGATGGTCTCTGATGCTTCATGTGTTGCCACTAACCTGGAGGTGTGGGTGTCCTTCATGAATATGGACACTCCCCCTCCGTTTTTGTTTTGGCCCGAGTTTTGGGGCCAAAAAGCATGATACGAAGTATAGCCTGGTACCGCTGGTGTGCTCTCAGGAGCCTTGAACCACACTTACTGCACAGACATCGAGATTGATAGAATATGTACGTACAGATATATGTAATACACACATACATATATAGATATATGTAGATACATATACATATACAGACAGATCTGACTGACAACAGATATGTCTGTATATGACTATCTCTCTCTCTCTGTCCCACCCCTCTCTCAATCTCCCTCTGTCTCTCTCTCTCTCTCTCTCCCCTCTCTCCCCACATCTATATGTATATATCTATATCTATATATACATATATATATATCTATATATATATATATATATATATATGTATATATATATACAGATATATATATATATATATATATATATATATATATATATATATATATATATATATATATATATATATATATATATCTATATGTATATATCTATATCTATATATATATATACTGAGTGAGGCACATGTGTGCAGATGTATTGCAACAGGTGCCTGGTGACGAAGGCATGGAGTGAACACCAGTGTGGATACTGGAGTACCATACCCCATTCCAAAACACTGACACCAGTAACCACCACATATGTGCATGCCTGCCCACCACTGCATGTGTCGGGGGAACAGGGGCAACAAGTGTACAATAGGCTCCCCATTGATATACACAGTGGCACACTAGTTCTGTAATACCTGTACATGGAATGTGTCAGCGGACATGGTGTGTCAGCTATGGACATGTAGGTCACTGTACCCCTCTACACCCCACAATGTCCTACACGGTATGTACCTCCCATGACAGCTACAGATATGGAGAAGGACACAGACATACGCAAGTAACTGTGTTAATGCACTCAAACATATTACCTATGCAGAGTGACTGACAAGACCACAGAGCGCACACAGACTACCTACATAGAGGTTACCACTGCTGGATATACATAGTTCAGTCACACCCATGACAGTTGTCCAAAAACCATGGTAACACCTCCAACATCCACAACACAAATTACCTATGTCTGTCATCCTTGTCACTGCAGTATAGAGCACATGGTGGAGGTACAGGTCCCTACCCACAGATACGACATACCCTGGAGTAAACCACACAGAATTAAGAAGCAAGGATCCCCATGAGTAGATGTCAGACATACCCCTGCTGAATGTTATGCAGATAGGTAATATGCCATATGAGTCACCCTGTGTAACTGTTTGTAAGGAGCAGGTACGATCATAACACATGTGTCACAAGGGGCAGGGTAGCATAACAGTATGCTGCTGTAGGCCCAGGGCCAAAAGCATACTACCTACCTAAGACATAATGCACACCCATGAACACATTGCAAACCAAATATTTGAGGTGGAATGAGTGTGCCAGTGACTGGGTGCATGTTATGTACTGGTGTGATTGCTCACCATGACTGTCTGCCTGTCATGGTAGTGTGTGTCCTTGGTGTGAGGCCAGAGACAGATGTGTGAGGTATTGCGATCAACACATACTACATTGCCATATGTTGTGCTGTGTTACCCTGTATGTCACTGTGGTGTTGGTAGGGTTATGGCAAGTAAGAGTAGTGTGCATTACCAGTGAAATATGTAACGTACATTGCATGCAGTGCATGGGTTGATAATGTTCCCCATACAGTACCTTGATACAAACCCCCAGTGTGAGGTTGTGCATTGGACCTGAACCAGTGTGCTGACTGCTGCAGTATACTAGTCTGTCGTATGGAGTGTGCCAGGTACTGTTGCACAGTTGTCGGATGAGCACTGATATCTGGTCATTTACATGTGTATCCCCCAATAGACAGACAGATGCTATATATGGTGGTTAAGTTATATCACTACAGTCGAGTATTATGTGTATTATGTGTGCCATAGTTTGCTGACAGATATTGCTGACATATTTTCCTTCTCCCTTTCAGGGCTATGGTTCAGCAGCGAAACCCTGTGTACTCCGCTGTGGAGGAGGAAGAGATACACCAGAGCCTGGTGCGGGATTTCGCAATACTCTTTACTTGCACCAGACAGAACCAGCAGGAGAGGGCTGCACTGTGGCAAGACCTGGTCCATCGGGTAAATGACATAGGCACACATAACCGGACATATGAGCAGGTACGCCATCACTGCAGTGATTTAATTAGAAATGTCCGTCAGCGTGCGTCGGATATCCACAGGCAGCAGCTTGCCACAGGTGGTGGGGTGGCTAGACATACCCCCCTCACCAGACTGGAGGGACTACTCCTAAGTGTTATGGCTCCAGCCCAACAGCAACAGCAGCAGCATACATGTGTAATGATGGAGGCTGGAGCCACCCAGCAGCAGGACACAGAGCATGCAGGTAACATGCCATGTGTATAGTTGACCGTTCTGTACACTCTTAGGTTATGCATGTGTGAGGTGTGTCCTCGGTTTGTAGCTGTAATCTTGGTAATTATTGTGCAAGAGTGATATTCTCAATATCAGTAGTATACCTGTGGAAGCTAACTGTTCACTACTGAACTGTATCATACTCACAGTATCAATGGCACAGTTGTGCCCACTGACAATAAATGTCTCATTTCTGCAAGTCCCTCTGGTGTAACAGCAAGGCAGCCTATCCATGCTGGTGAGTGTGTAATAACATTACCTTCAATACTCTTGATACTAATAGTAATAATAGGCTGAAGCAGTAGTGCTATGTGTTTGATTGCAGGTGTGTTTGTGTCTGTGTGTTGATATCTCATATACTGAGGAGTGTGCATGTGTGCATGTGTGTATCAGTGGTGACATTGTGTACACATTGTAAACTGTGTTTCCTGTCTTACTCCCACAGGTTCTGGTGCTGCTCTGGTGTTGTGCAGCAGGGAACCTGAATCATCTGCTGTGGATAGTGATAATGATGATACCTGTGTAATGGCACAGGGAGGTGTGCCAGGGTCTGTCATTGGTCAGCCAATTGACAGTACACAGCTGTCGACCCCATCAATGCGCACAGTCATCCTGCCAATACATCGTTTGTCACCAATGTCCCTAGGTGATGGACAGGATACAGTGGGCATTGACCAGGGTAATGTGGTATCGGTGGCACATGCATCCCCACACAGCAGTCATGGCCAGGGTCCTGACATGATACCACACAGGCAGACATCCAGGGGTTCTCGTGGGAGCATCCGTGGGCATACTGCCCCTGTCAGACGTGCCCACAGAGGTCTTTCAACCTCAGCTATGTTTCGGGCTGTAATGCAGGCACAGTCACGTATGGAACGGTACACCAGGATCTGAGGGAGCTGAGAGCATGTCGCACAGCTATGAGTGACAGTATGCGTGATGTTGCGGCTGCCATCCGTAACTTCACCGAGGTCATTGACAGACATTGGGGGGACACATTAGATCTGTTCCACAACTACATGTCCATGAGCCAGGGCAATGGTGGACAGTTGAGGCATCGACGTGGCCGTATGCCAGCAACAGCAGCAGCAGCTGGCAGCCGTCGCGGAAGACAACAGGCCTGCGGCCGCTCACATAGTGCCAGCAGCAGCCCCAGCAATGCTGGGTCTGTGCTGTCATCAGACCACCCCAGGAGACTACGTGCACGTGGCTCTGGACAGTCCCAACAAGGACCTGTCTCCAGTCACCAACCACCTGCTTCTGATGACAGTACCCAGTCTGGCTTAGTACCTGATATGGTCCGTAGCACCCCTGCCAGGCACAGGTACCGTGTCCGTGGCCACAGACAGTGATCTGTATGACCTGGCAGGTACAGTCTGTGGCTGTCCACAAACACCTGTATATGGCAGCCGTGAGGTGGGACTGTGTGCATGCATACACACATGCAAATTGATAACACCTAGGGCTACCGCATACACGCACACACTGCATCAACATTGCCCCATCTTGTACTGCTGTCCCTCACCAACACACACACACAGACATGTCAATTGATTGTATCAGTGGCAGACTCAGGCATACCAAGTACACACCCTGTGCATATGATGAAACTGTGCCACCTCCTGCAATCTGTAACATCAGTGCAGGAACAGGTTAACATGGTGCTGATGCACAGGTTGACTACATAGAAGTGTTGTAATAGTATAATGTTGACAACAGTACAGTGTAATGATATCATTGTGGGTATATCCCAGCATGCCTAATGCAGTTACAGTATGAATGTCATTGTATTTTTTTGTACACCCATAGTAATTACCATAATGTACTGTCTGCACATCTTTGCATACTGGTGGTGAGGCTGTCAAGAGATGGCCACCTACATAGGTAGTACAGGGGATACGAAAATGTACATATTGATACTCAATGATGGTCGTGTCAACTGCGAGTTGCATGCTGTCCACACTCAGCTCTGCAATGAGGATGTTTGAGGATGTTGATATCTGTGCAGTAATACACAACAGGTTCAAGACTCACAAGAGCACACTAGCACTACAAGGTCACACCTCATACCATGCATGACAGCACCAAAACACAGAACTAACTATGACAGGAGGGAGAGTCTCCATACATGTCAAGGATACTGTGGTGCCAGGACAGGTAGCATACATCATACTAAGTCTGGAACTGCTGAGTGAGGGCTCAGTGTCTCTTATTTGAAATGTGTATTATTACAGGTATGAGCACTTGGGTATCAGGCCAGTTATTCAACATTACGAAGGTACACGGTCTATACACTTGTGGGGGGTGGGGCTGGACCCAGCCTGTCTGACCTGTGAATGTCTGGGTACAGGCTTATAGTGCCTGCATATATGCACTGTTACCTACTGGAAGTCGTACACCTTGTTTGTTGTAGCATAGTCTACATACAGGCCTGCTGACTGTAGCTTTGTTTGTATGCATGTTTGCTTGTTATGTTCCTGAAGCACTGATTCCACCTGCAGTGCAGATTTATAGTGCCTCTGTGGATCCCTAGTGACATCTGTATTGCTTACTGTACTGATGTCCATGTCTCACTTGACAGAACGTCACTGTTTGTCCTGTTTGCATGTAGGTTGCCTGTAACATATTGCATATGACTTACCTCACATTTGCTTAAGACAGCATTCATATATGCCAGCACTAACAAATCAGGAGCACTACACCCTCACATACTCACCTTGAGTACCTTGTTCCCCGTTGGCCGTATGTGTCGTTACTTAGTATGGGATTCACAATGCTATGGCAGCATGTGCAAAGGTCACCTGTCAATCTACTCTCTGGTTCAGTTGGTGAATCTGTGAGTCATGTGGCAATGTTACAGCTGCCTCATGTACACAGACAACCCTCTCCCCTTCCCATACACTTACAACACATGTGAGAGATGCAACCACATAGCCAAACTGGGGGCTAAGCTCTCTTAACTCAGTACTGGCATACCCTGTCAGGTGGAGTGGGATACTACAGTGAATACAGTACCAGTCTCACATAGACCTGCCACAACCGCAATCCAAACACAGAAACACACAGGTACATTTTTGGACTCTCAGAATAGCATCCTGCCTGAGCAGCTGACACCTGCAAAGCAGACACACAAGCAAACGTTAAGCCAGAGCAGAGCACGTGCAACACATAGCTCACAAAGCCTGTGTGCCAAACAGTCACAGGCCATACGGCTTGACAACACACCTGCTACAGTTGTATGAGGTACCTCTATCGTCAGGTACACTGAGGTCCTGCTCACTAGACTGAACAAGGTGAACGTCACGCTGAGATGCCCGTCGGGCACTATGATCCACCACATAACAGGTCACTCCAAGGCATGTAAAAATATGACTCAGTCATTGTCTGTGCCAGTGTGTATGACCTGTGACGCACCTCCCTGGACTACATGTTAGGGGACATAGAGGGGCTCTCTGAGCTTGTGGCACAGGCTGGTATGACCCTGACCTTGAGTAGCATCTTACCCTCACCAAGAATGCTGCCACATTATGTAGACAGGATGATCAGTTTCTACAATTACCGTATGTTTCAGTGACATTCAAAGGGGATCCAATGCCTGTCAGCGTGGGATTGCATGCTGGACAAGCCACATTGCTTTGCTAGGGACAGCTTGCACCTGTCACCCATGGGCCATTGTATATTGGCAGAGGCTGTTGCTACACACATAGTGCCTTTGTATGCAAGGCTGACATTACATAGCCACCTACACAGGTATCACACGGGATAGGACACTAATAGTAATGCTACTCAACAGCAGCAGTGTAAACCTCATGATGCATGCAGTGGAAACTGTCCTTAGCATGGGGTACAGCAATATCCATGCAGTAACAGACTCCTGGTACAAGGCTCACAGGTGCACACCATCACTGCCAGGTCATACCTCATACAGAGCTTGTCGTCCCCTACACATGCACCAAACCAGAACAGGGGGGATGTATCCAAAGGCACCTCAGATACACACACCCCCAGGTTGGTGGCACAGCACAAAGCATCAGAGCCTATCCATGTGCAACTAACAGTGGGTTAGACTGCCTTCAGGTTCATAGCCTGGCACACACCACCCTCCCATACCCAGGAAACCCGCTTGGCCTTCTGACAACACTGAGAATATGACGGTCTCTACAAACACCATTATATGGGTGGACTGCAACTACCCAAACATAGAGTGTGAGCATTATTTTAGCTCCAAGACCCTATCTGAAGGGTTCTTAGCATTCATTCCCTGCATTGCTATGGAACAACTTGTTACCACTCCCACAAGAGGTGACAACATGCTGCACCTGTTCATCACCAACATGTGGACTACATGCTCCAGACCAGTCGTGTATCCCTCGCTGGTGGGATGACACCATCTACAACTCACACTGTATATTCAAATACCACATGCAGCCCCTGCACAGCACACCACAGTCATACAGTTGTCTAATGCATATTCCATGTATTCCCATGAGGCAGGCTTCGGACATGGGAACTATTGAAATTCACAGGTACATATGTGTAGGTGGCACACACATACATCATGTGTGCATTGACATTACTGATATAATGTATGTCTTGCAATATTGGGAACAACACCCCACACACATGGACAAACTGTGTGATAAAAACACACATGGCGTTTGTAGGATACAAACCCCTACCTAAGTATGGTATGTCACTTGTGAGAGACGCAGTAGCAGAGTGTGTTATTTGCATTACTGGGAGGCTTGCTTCCTCCTGCTGTACTTATAGGATGCTGACATCATCAGTGTTTAGACAGTGGAATATGCAGCATGTGTTGTGTTGTAATAGTTGCCAAAAGGGACATTTCTCTTACACATAGAATTGCACACACTACTCCCCCCACACAGTCACACACACACTGAGCACTTGCAGGATTCAAACCCCTACCTAACTATGTTATGACACTTGTGGGAGACGCAGTAGCAGAGCATGCTATTTGCATTACTGGGTGGCTTGCTTTCTCCTGCTGTACTTATAGGGTGCTGACATCATCAGTGTTTAGACAGTGGAATATGCAGCATGTGTTGTGTTGTACTAGTTGCCAAAAGGAACATTTCTCTTACACGTGGAATTGCACACACACTACTCCCCCACACACATTCACACACACACTGAGCACTTGCAGGATTCAAACCCCTATCTAACTATGTTATGACACTTGCAAGAGACGCAGTAGCAGAGCGCGCTATTTGCATTACTGGGAGGATTACTTTCTCCTGCTGTACTTATAGGGTGCTGACGTCATCAGTGTTTAGACAGTGGAATATGCAGCATGTGTTGTGTTGTACTAGTTGCCGAAAGGAACATTTCTCTTACACGTGGAATTGCACACACACTACTCCCCCACACACATTCACACACACACTGAGCACTTGCAGGAGTCAAACCCCTACCTAACTATGTTATGACACTTGTGAGAGATGCAGTAGCAGAGCGCGCTATTCAAATTACTGGGTATAACCTGTGCTCCTGACATATGCATAGTGTGCTGACATCATTATGTATGAAGAGGTATGTACATCTGTTACTATCCATCAGTACAGGGGAGAGCATATATATGCATTAACTTTGCACAGGCACAGTGGCCTACTGTACTGTGGAGGCAGACGCCAAATACACTGTGGATAGCCTTCTGTATTCCATAGGGACAACAGCCTAGTATTGCACTCTACGGCCATATGTTTACCTGTCAGATGGAAGTATCTGTTGCTCATATACTGTTTGTGGGTCTTTATTGCCATAGCTTTCCCTATCTCTATGAATAACTTGTGTACTGTGGAAGATGTTTGCATATGAGTGGGATCCAGTACTTTACTTATGTCTCTGTTGTAATTTCACTGTGTGCACTGGGCAGATTTATGTATTGTGTGAGGTTCCTGTGTTAACACATACAAATACCAGATATGTGTGTGCAACTGCTGAACTGTGACATGGCCTAAGTGTGTGAGCATGCCCAGTTCACAGTTTCTATGGCTTCTTGACTGACACGTCTCATTTATCTAAGTGTGCGAGCATGCCTAGTGTGAACTTTCCTTATGTTGGGATCTGTGGTCCACCACATTTGTGTTTGTGTGTGGACGTCATCTATATTTCACATGTACAGTTGAGTGTTGGACATCAGGTTGTGTTCTTACTGCCCAACTGCTTTGTGTCTGAACCTAACAGGCATTATGCTGTGCCTGCAGGGTCGCCATGGGATAGTTTGCATACAGTTGTCAACATCCTTTCCTACTGACCAAACAGTGTATTGTTGTATAGTGTACTGGTGCAGTACTTTCACTGTGGTGGACAGTATCATCGGTTTCAGTCCTATCACTGCTTGTAATATTTATAGTGAGCACACCAGACTGGTTGAGGGCCAGTTGTGCAGATATGACCATGTTGCATTTTGTTCAGATATGGACAGCATAGTACATGATTGTCCGACATTGTTAATGTATTCCACAACTTGTGTGGACAGTGACAAACAATGGCCATGTGCCCTAGTCCATTTGTAATGCTAGTCAGAGAGTGTTTGTCCTTCAACACACATTTACAGGTGTTTGCCATGACATATGTCAAGGTTAGTGTGCTGTGCCTCTGTCTACCCGTGACATACAGGTGATATCCAGGGTACACCTACTATCTCCCATCCAGTCATCATGATTCCTCTGGATGACAGTCAATGAGGGACTCCCTGGATAACCTGTACTGGGAGTTTAGTCATGAGTGGAGTGAGCTTCTGGGTTATGGACCAATCGGTACAGCATGTCCTGTTTATGTCTGTGCTGGGGTTCAGGCCTGTCAGCTGCATAGGTCACCAGCATTCAGATTTTACATGGTGCCAAATGTCCATTGATACCAGCTTGGTCATGGCTTTATACATCAGGCACAGTTCACCTCCAGCCAGGCGGTATGGCACTGTGTGGAGCTGCAGTTGGTTTAATCAGGTGACACATGGCATCTGTTACAGCTCTGCGATCCTCCTGGTGGGGTATTTGTGGGGTCTTTCCAGTTGATGCAGGTGTCTGCTAAGGTACATCCCTGAAGGGCCATTGTACACAATTGTAAGGCTGATGGATGACTGGAGAGGCACATTGACCTACCCTGACCTAGCCGTGCTTACCTTCATGATTAGGTGGGTATATGGTATGTTTCTGTAACCACTACAGACACATGGTTGTCACATGCAGGATATCTATCACCTTGTGTCCCCAGGTCTCTTATTGCTCCTGATGTACTTACTGGGTTAACACCTATGTGGTAATTTCTGGCCATGTACTGTGTTTCCACAGGGTATGACTATAAACTATTCTGCATTTAGCTTGTTGACATGGCTGTGGCACCACTTGTCTGTTTCTATGTGTGCTTTTTGTAGGTTGCTTGTGTCAGCTGGAGGGTCCGATATGGTGGGCAGTTTGTAGTCCTCTGCGAACCTGTTCAGACAGAGTCCTTCCATGTTGGCCTGTACCTATGTGACATATATAGCATACAAGAGAGGTCCCAGGACCATGCCTTGTGGGATGCCAGTTGAACCTGGTTTGCAGTCTGACATGGCTGCAGCATGTCTGACCAGGTCAGTTCTGTCCTTGAGCTGGTTTGCAACCCATCTACTTGGATAGGGGTTTATAGTTAGGCTGGTGAGCTTATCTGTACAGACCAACTAGGGTATTGTATGGAAGGTTTTAGCAAGGTCCAGATAGGCTGTGTGATCCACATTCCCCACATCAATGGCCTTGGTGCACGTTTCACATGAGTCAGACATGTGTAAGGGGCAGGATCTGCCCTATGACAGCCACACTGGGTAGGGTCCAATGTCTGTAGGTACCCAATCTCGTTATTCCTGGGATCCTTGATCATCCTCTCCATTACTTTGCCAACCTAGATAGTCAGGGTTGAGGGGTGATAGTTTGCAGTATCCATTCAGGCACCACCTTTGTGGTGAGGGACCACTGTTGCTGTACACTGCTCTTTGGGTACATATCCTGTGGTAAGACTGATAGTGCGCAGTAGTGCTAGTTGGTGTTCCATTCTTCTTACAGTACTTGTTGGACACAACCCAGGACACCATCTGGTACCATTGATGCTGTGTGGTGTGCTTTGTAGATGCTGGCTGTTACCTCAGCATCTGCAATGTCAGGGGGCCAGCACTCTGCTGGGATAGATATTTGGCAGTTAGTTGCTGGTGAGGAGTTTGCAAAGAATCTGTTAGGTAGGATGTTGGCAATGTGTGCGGGTTTGGTGTATTGTTTGTGATATTACAGTACTGCAGAGCATATCTGTGGATTATCACCATGATTCCTACTATTAGATAGGACAGCAGTGTGATAATCCTTTGTGTCCTGCACAATTTGTATCGTCATAGGTTCATAGGTTCATACTAGGCTATCTGCCCTGGCCTTGTTTGAGCATGGACAGACTGTGTGTGAGTTTCGACACCCCTTGTAATGTGCATATTATGCTCATGTAGGGTTTACTTTACTAGATGTGACACAGGGATGGCCCCCAGTGTACACCTACTATCTCCCATGCACTTCACCAGATTTTTCTTGTTGAGTATGAGTGTGGAGCTCAGCCTATCATGGGCTGGGATTCTGTTCCAGAGTGTAAGGATCCTCTGGGTTATGGATCTGTCCCTCCAGCACATCCTATTTATCTATGTGTGGAGGTTCAGATATCTCACTGTGGTGTCTCTGCTGGATTTGGAGTTTCTGCAGTGGAGCATGTCCATTCATTCTGGATTGGACATGGCCTTGTACATCAGGCATACATCGCCTCTGACTGGGCAGTATGCTTGTGAATTGGGCTGTGGTTTCTTCAGCCAGGCTGCAGATGTCAAATGTTTGGACCCTTTATCCTGTTGGTGAGGTACATTTGGGGTCTTTCTAACTGCTGCAGGTGTAAGGTAAGGTACATCCGAACTGGGGCATTGTTGTCACGTATGGGCCTGATAAGGGAAGAGTATGGGGGCACAGTGACCTCTCTTGATCTACATGTGCATCCTTCCATATTAAGGTGGGCAATATAGCAGGTCTTCCTGGCCACCTTGGCAATGTGAGTGTCACATGACATGTTACCGTCCACTTGTGTCCCTAGGTCCCTGATTACTTCTTCCATACATAATGGATTGCCACCTATGTCATACTTTGTGTGTGCCTTGTTTGGTATTTGTTGAGACATTTATACTCTGCAGTGTCTTCAGGAAGGCTGGCTGAGGTTCCTGGGTTTGTGAGTGTGGTCTGTTTTAGGCTGCAAACAGGGACGCAGTTTGAGCCACTGTTACTTGCCCATGGATAGTCCATGCTGCTTCTTGCTGTGGTACCAACCTGGGGGTGTGGTTATCCTTGACAATTACTGATAGCCACACTCCTATTGTAGTGTGTTCCATGTTTTGGAGCTGTAGAGCATGGTATGAGGCATAACCTGGTAGTATTAGGGTGCTCTTCTGGGCCTTGACCCAGGTTTCTGTTACAGAACAGATATTACCATTCTCCATGCTGTGGTGGGTTTGGTCTGCATGCACCTTGCAGGTTAGACTTCTGGCATTGGGTAGCATTACATCCAGGTTGTTATCCCTTGTGCTACCTATGGTGGTGGGTTTGTGTTTCCAGCCTTACCTATTCAAGGCACAGTGGGGTGACAACAGCCTTTGCCAGTATCCACACAGCCAGGTGTGCTGGGTGCATGCCATCCCTAGCAGGTGGGGCATCATGTCTTGCTCACCATGTCATCCCAGGCTGTCAGCCATTTGTTCCCCCTTGCTAACAGCAAGACTTCAGCCAATTATTGTACTTGATCTTGTTGTCTTCATAGTGTGGCATCATGCTTGGTGAGGGTGAGATGTTAGGCAGGGTCTTCATGTTTGCATATACTAGATGGTGTTACATTGCTTAACACATGGCAATCATGCCTCAGGTGGTGCTGCAAGGCTGCCTCTGTCGGATGCACATACTACACTCCCTGTACATGTTTGAGAGCAGGTTGTGTCATGTTAGGCGTCCCTGTTACTATATGAGTGAGTCAGAGAGGGGTATCATTCCCAGGGTTCCTACTGAGCCAGTGTATGTGCTATGCGTTGCCTCTTTGCCAAGGCCAGGGCATACTGGGCACGCCTCCTTCTGCCTACTGGGGCAGGCTCAGGTTGTTCCTCCTCTGAGTCACGCTCTGCCTGTGATGGCCTTGGCAATGGTGGGGGCTGTTTGTCCCGGCCCTATGCTGGTCCTGCTGCAGCTGTTTTTGCAGAATCATATTATGTAGCATAGCACATACCATGACAATTTGGGTACATGTAGTTGGTGAGTACTGCAAGGCTCCACCAGATGTGTCCAGGCACAGGAACTGTGACTTGAGCAGCCCAAACACATGTTCTATTAGATTACGTGTTTGTGCGTGTGCCTCATTATGGCATTCTTGTTCAGGTGTGTGTGCGTTTCTGATGGGTGTCAGCCATGGCTCCAGTGCATATCCAGCATCCCCCACTAGGTGACCATGTGGGATGTCCCCATTGGCAAATGTCTGGTACAGCTGCATCAAATGCCAGATATGGGAATCATGGTAGCTCCCAGGGCAGCCAGCACACACATTCATTATTATGACCTGGGCATCACACACGACCTGACAGTTGATGGAGGAGAAGCCCTTGTGGTTAATGTAGGCCCTACCCCGCTCAGCGGCTGGTGCTTTGATGCGTATGTGCGTGCAGTCTATTGCTCCCCCTACCTCAGGGTATTCCGCTATTTGATGGAAGAGATGCATATTGCTGGCCAATACCTCACGGGAATTGGGGAAATATACATGCTCACCGACATGTGCTGACATGGCATCTAGGAAATGGTGCAGTACCCTGGAGGCTGATGCCTGTGATATCCCCATCATATCACCAGTTGGTCTCTGGAAGGTACCTGTTGCTAGTATTCTTAGGCCAACACATACCTTGGTTTCCACTGGGATGGGTTTCCCTCTGTTGGTTCTGTGTGTGAGGCGTGGTCTGCACAACTCAACAATTTGCTGCAGGAGGTCTCTGTCCACTCTATAGCGCTCCACTATCTCCAGCTCATGTAACCCCTGGTAGGTGACCCTGGGCCTGTACACTCTTCTCTGTCTCCTCACTGTGGGTTGTCTGGCAGCATTTGCATTGTCACCACCCTCAGCAAGTCTCCTATGTCTCCTTATAACAGCTATGGCAGCCCCTAGCATGTTTGGTCTGAGTGCAGCTTTTTCAGTTTTCACTTCTACTAGCTTACTCCTGTCTTGCAGTGTCTCTTGAGAGAAACATACTGCAATGCTGTTTGCAGTGTTTTAAGTGCTGGGCTGGGCTAGTATTCTGCCTGTGTAATTGCCTGCTTCTAATTGTTTTCACCTGCTAGCTCTACCAGTATTCCCTGCTAGCTTCCTACTATTTCTTCTGCTTCCTTTTTCCTCTCTGTTTCCTCAGGGGGGAGCAGCGCGCATACCAGCGAAAACACGCTCACAGTGGCTATCACGCATGCACACATGCTTACACGGACTGGAATCTGCTTATTCGGGTTAAAACGCGCGCACACCAGTGCAAACAGGTTAACAGATCTTTACACAGGCTCCTACATGCTTACTCTGCCTTACACGCGCGCACTCTGTCTTACTCGCGCCTCCCAGCGTGCACACGCACGCATGCATGCAAAGCAAGAAACTTTGGTGTTGGCCACAGTGTACACCTTCCATTTCTTGACTTTCCCATGCTTATCTGTTGGCACTCCTCTTTTTATGCTGTGTGATTGACATCTTTCACATACCACTTTGCTCCAATGAGCTTGATTTCTTCCTGACATTCCCCCCTGTGATGTCACCCATCTCCTACTCTGTTACTTCCCCTTATCTAACTCTTACACTACACAGAATGTGCTCATTTGCTATGTGACAGTGTGATTCACTATCCTACCAATCATTTACATAGGATTGCCTACTAATGCTTAGTTACATGTCTTACACTCAGCTTCCCCCCTTAGCAACCACTAGACGGTGGCCATGTTGTTTTCGGTCTGCTAGTCCCTGCATTGCAAATCCATGCATTACATAAAACCCACATTTGTGGGTTTCAAACCTTTATTTTTATGTCTTATTTAGTCAGCCCGTTTGCGCGGGGCTGCGCTGCGTTTAAACATCGCCGATCGCCGAAAAAAAATATTTTATTTCATGTTTGCATCGAGTTACCGTGCCAATGGCCACATATTTGGCCATTGGCATGCTGCCTGCTACATATGCACACTTTATTTGGAGCTGTCATGGCTCCATTGTGTTATTTGCAGTAGCGTACTCAGTTGTCAACTGAGTACATTTCTGCACCTAACACGACTCTTACACGGGCTGGTTTCAGCTTCGTGGATCGCTAATCTACCTCATTTGCATGCCTTTCGGCTGCAAGTGAGGTAATTAGCATATCCAAGCCCTGCCTGTGTAAGAGACATTTTAGCTGGTCTCTTACATGGGATTTGGGCTGTTCCTGGATCGCGATGGCTGCATGGAGTCTTACACGACTCTTAGACTCCGTGCAAGCCATCGTGAATCCTGTCCAATATCTTGCATATCTTCCCTCATCATGCAGTTCATTTATTTTTTTATTTATCCATTCATTTATTTAATAAATAAATGAATGAATGAATAAATAAATAAATAAATGTTAAGTCAATATCTTGCATATCTTCCCTCATCATACAGTTCAATTATTTATTTATTTATTTAATTAATAAATATAAATAAATGAATAAATAAATAAAGAAATGTTAACTCAATATCTTGCATATCTTCCCTCATCATACAGTTTATTTATTTATTAAATAAATAAATAAATGTTAACTCAATATCTTGCATATCTTCTCTCATCTTACAGTTCAGTTCCTGACAGTAAGTAAACATCTATGTGACTTAAAGAGTGCTGAAATATAAAATGCCATATTACCATACTATGCTACATGAATATATATATATATATATATATATATATATATATATATATATATATATATATATATATGTATATGTATATATGTGTATGGATTTAGAACTATTGAACAAAAGTTCAATAATCCGAATCCACAATCTCCGAACACACTTTAACAAAAGCGCTTTCACTGAAAAAGCACTTTTATTAAAGTGTGTTTAAAAAAACAACAATAAATCTACTTTTATGCAGGGGGCAAGCCCCCCTGTACCACCAGCCCCCCACACCACCCACTTTAATATTCTCACTCCAAGTTCACACTACAGTGAGGAAAAGGGAATATTCCCTTATCTGCACTGTAGTACGATCTCCGCAACAGGCATACTTACACGAAAGTGCTTTCGGTGAAAAGCACTTCCGTATAAGTATGCCTGGCCAATAATGATACGGTGATGTTGTCATTCCGGGATCAGTACGGATCCCATATATAGATATATATAAATACATACCATACTGTATTCAGTGACTGATTACAGAGATGAGAAATATTTGCATCAGAGGGTGACCATGCTTGGATTTGGAGTGAAAAGTAAAGGTATTTTGTGAGCAAATACATACTATGGTCTTGACATGAATCTAAGTGGGTTTGTGCCTGCTATCAGTAACAATTCTTTTGTGAAGTACCCCATATCCTAAGTATGTGCAGCTTCTGTGGAGGGTAACTAAGGTTACACTAGGGCACACTATCCCAGTACAAACATGGTATACAGGAAACATTAGCCTCAACAGAAAACTGCATAATGGTCCCCCCTGATAGTGGAATGCTTTTTGCAAGTTACTTAGCAAATATATTACATAGCAGAAATCTGCCTGCTGATAATATAGTATAAAACTATACAGTTTGAAACACTTCTGTTAATACAGCTAAGTACTTGCTACTGCATACATTTTTCCAGTCAATTTGCAATTACTATTACATATGGCCATTTTTAATAATCATATAATTATTATTTTCATCAAAAAGATAAGTCTTTACTTTTAATTTAAATCCATTTCCTAAATGTGTTGCAATAAATGTCTAGAAAGACTATATAGTAAACAAACATGTTTCACAGTTTATTCGATCATAAATGTGCTTTTAAAATACTACCATGCCTTGTATTATGTAGACAGTGCATCACTACAGAACAGCACAAACTACAGCTTGGTAAAATACTTAGCTAAACCTGGGCCAGCTATATAACCCTGAACACCACATGCTGAGTCATATACTGAAAAACGACTAAAATAGAACAAATGTATTTATAAAAAAATCAATGCAGTAGAATCATTTTCAGTTACTGCAGCCAACAATGCCACAGTAATATATACAGATTAATCTGCTTTGATTGTTTTGGTTGCATGCCAGACTTGAATCCTTTCAGCTTCAAATCAATCATTATGTCCTTTCATCATCGATGACTGAATTCTATGTATTTATTGCACCAATGTCTGTGAGTCACAATCCACATTCCACTTTCTAAGATAGTTATGAACCAGGTCTGAAATTGTATGCAATACGTAGAGCACAATATTGTGTGGTTAATGCAAACACATTTATTAACATTTATCAGTTAGTTAATAAAATAAAATAATGAGTAGTCAAAGCAGAAGCATATATTTGGGTTTGAAATTTCTCAGATGTAAAATGTAGTTTAATATAACTGATTCATAAATAACATTGTCTACTTGTCAGTATCAAATTTCTCAAAAACTAACACAGTACTCACAGATATTAATTGAGCCACATTGATTTGTGAATTTCATTCACCAGGACTTTATACTTGCTATTCCAATCATTAAGTCGGAGTTTAGCTTTGGCAATCACTGACTCATTGTACAATTACTCAATAGTACAAAATAATTAAAAAAAATAATCATAAATAGTAGATGAAAATGTAGCAAAAACAGCAATGCTTTAAGATAAGAAGAGACTGGCTTTTCTCCAATTCATTTTAAATGCAGCTATTTCTTGAAATATAACTACTGCATATAAGAATAGGAAGTGATGAATAAAATCCTTATAACAGGCAAGGCTATGTGGAAAGTTGGGTTTAACCAAAGAACTTAACATCCTGTAGTTCTAAACTTTCCAGAAAGTTACAGTCAGACAATTGCTTCATGGAAATATATTGTGATCACCATGCACTTAAAAAACATATAATATTCCTCATCTGGCAAAATTATAGGCCCATTTCCTTGATGAATGAAGATTGTAAGATATATATGAATATGTAGCAGGTGGAGGCAGCAGTTATCAAGGTCACCCGAAGTTACCAGGCCAGATTTATGCCTGGCCATCAAGTCAAGGGTATTATCGAGTATACCCAGGCATTCTGTCTAAATACAAGCAAAATGCTTTGCCCATATTAGCACTGGGGCTGGATATCAAAAAAGTTTTTCGCAGAGTATTATGAAATTATCCATTCAGAGTAATAAATATGTGAGTGGTTTGTCATCACTGTTAAAATGACTTATGTACAATTGGAAGCATATCGTTCCTACTGAAGTTTCATCTGGGATACAGCATTAGGAAAGGATGTCCTGTTTCTGCAGGACTGGAATATCCAAAACAATTGCCTTAACAACAGTAAACCTTTGTATTGATAAAGATGATCATCTTACAATTCTGAACTGAGATGCACATCTAACTGATTTAAAGTCATAGCTTTATATTAATATGGCTATAAAACTGTGAAGAAGTTTCGCCACATCACTCTAGTAATAATAAGGGCAGATCAGTTTCCTATGGACAGAAGTTAATTTGCATTAATATAAATTTGTAGTTATCTAGCCAGTTATATAAATTTGTAAAGATTCATAAAAGAATGAACCTAAGTACCTCTTATGGAAATACAACCCATGACCTTCTATTTCTTCATGTCCAAAGGTATATGCACCACCGTTTGAGCCACTGACATGTCACATAAAATGAATAGGAGTGCTCAAACTCCAGACTATGGGATGAAGCTCATAAAGAACTCACACACTTAATCTTCTGCACTAAACCCACATAAGTTAGATACTGTAACATACGCATCTGTACATAAGTCAAAAATTGTAGAAAAAAATATGCACAGGTAAGGTATAGATTTCAGGGATCTGGCCAATAGCATGTGTTTTGGAGGAGGACTGGGAATTGTGAGGTATAAGCTATGGAAAGGTTTCCCAGACATAAGCTGCAGCACAAGTTCTGGGAATGCTAAGTGTACTACATAATCAGCCTCATCAAAATTTTGTTTTGGGTTACTTCTTTGAAAATAAATCAGTAAAAATCAGTAAAAATGGCATTGAAAAATGTCCTGATCTTTGAATCATAACATATAAATACTGTCCGTGTATTCTATAGCTATATGCTCGCCTCTGTGAATCTGGAAGTATTCTGTATTCAGATGTATGCCACTTGTAGTTTATAGTAATCTGTATTCAGATGCTTATTTCTTACCACTTATATAAGTTAAACAAAGTCAGTGCAGAATAAATAATCATAAATATCTTGTTTTAGTGCTGCTAATAAGATATTCATTTAAATTGCCAGATAAGCAGGTTACAAATGGCTTTGTCTGTCAGAGAATCCTTGAAGTAAATTAAACATACGATATTTCTCTATGCTTTTGAATGTAGCCTTCCTTTTTAGCACACCTTTTACATGTGCATTGTCAATTTCCCTTATTCACACATAATGAATCACATAATACTACTAAGCAGATCTCGCCACTTATATCACAGATACGACAGAAAAGCAAACATATATATGAGACAAATTCCCACACTTCACATGCCATTATTAAGTACCCACTTCCCAATAACCCTAAGTTGCATTTCAATGAGCAGCCTGACAAGAGGTACAGTTCTGATGGATTTAGGGGTTTAAGGACTTCAAAATAACCTGCACTAGTACAGATTCGATCCTCAGATGTAATGTGCTTTCTCACTGCAGTATGTTTTTAAACAGTATACACTTGTCCATTGGTCCTGTCCTTACAATATGGTCAGTCAAACACAGGATTTGGGGGTGAAGTGGTCAGAAAATGCTGGAGCCCAAATTGAAGTTAACAAAAAAAAAAAGAAAATGAAAGAAAGCAAGAAAAAGCTCCATGAACCTTCTAATGTATGAATAACACACAGGAAAATAATTCTGATGCAAAGCTTTCTGACAACTGTAAAATACTCAGTGTTATATAATAATAGTTCATTCAAACATATGAAGACCTGTGTAAACCAGATCTTTAAAGCAGGTTATCTCTATCTGTCTAAAACTGAAAACAACAATGTGTATTACGTTAAAACAACATCAATCCTTGGCTGATGTCAGCTGTAGTTACTATTAGTCCACCATGGGCAAGGGCACTCTTAGCAAAATACTTACAGCAACGTATAGTTAATATTTTGGCAAACAGGCTCTGGGGACTAATGTTTAATTCTGACCTCTAATCACTTTCTGTATTGATTGTACATGCTATCCCCATGTCTGCAAGTGTCTATCTACATATTTTACTTTCCTTCCTTCACTCAGAAGTATGCTGATTCATTATACAAAATGATACATCTATATGTGCGTGCATGTGTGCGTGTGCGCGTGCATGCACACATGCTCACATGGATATCTACATATCTGTATAGATATGTGAGTGTGTGAGGGCAATGAAACACAAGGGGGCTATGCATGGTACCAATATACAGCTATGAATGTTGTGAGGATTGTGCCCAAATAGTTACTGCCTTAGTATTCCTGAGTGTGCTGTAATATTTGTACCATGCACAATGCTAGTATTTTTCTGCACTTGTATAACATGACTCAGACAGCAAGACACTGGATATCTCAGAGCAACCGGTAAGCTAATGAGTAAAATGAAAGCCATGCTAACTTAACAGTAAAGTTGAAGGATTTAAGGCCTTCAATTTTTTTGGTTAGAAATCTTTGGGGCCTTTTGTGGATGAGCAATATGCCTGCATTCGTACATGCTAAAATGGTGCTGTTGTCAATGAGAGACTCATAAATGAATAGTACAGGAAAGCAGGATTACTTATTTGGATATTGAAGATGTTCCCTTGGAAATTAACTGGGCTGCATAGAATGGCTTCCTTGCTGTGCTGTAAGCATAAAGACTAAATGCGAAAGCCCTGCCCATATGAATAGTCAGATCTCTTGTGACAGTATCTATCTGAAGAGGACTGCAATTCATAATATATGAACTGGAAGTAACTTTTTTGCCAAATATTTCTATGCTACTTTTTTCTTTTAGCTTCAGACTATTTTCAGTTCATCAAATGTGGGCATATTCCTTCCCTTGCAGGAGTTGTTTGGTATCAAAGGTTGAACTTCCAGTGCTAAGCTTGCAGTCATAAGCAAACTTTGTTAGACACACTTCTGTTGTAATGGTTTAGATGTCTACAAGACCAGTGGCAAACATGAGACAACCAAGCACTGAGGGGATCCAGTATCTGTCTGCCTGTCTGCCTGGAATGACATGATTGACAGACCTTGATGCTTTTCCAGAGATGACCTGCATCTGTCACCCCTGGGCTTCCAGATACTGGGCAAGGCTCTTGCCACCCCTATAGTGCCTTTTCTAGGTGGTGTTCCAAAGACCAAATCACCACCATAACAGCTACAAACAAATGCAATCTGAGGGTCATACTACTCAACGCTAGAAGTCTAAATCTCAAAATGTATTTGCTCGAGCAGTCCTTAAAATGGAGAGCATCGACATTTGTGCTGTAATAGAGACCTGGTTCAAGGCAGCAGAAAGCAACCCTGGACTACCAGGTTATAACTTATTCCACATCTTTTGGCCCCAGAACTTGGACCAAAGCTCCAAAGGCGGCGGTGTTTCCATATTCATAAAGGATGCGCACAACTCTAGATTGGTATCCCAACATAATGCATCAGAGATACTTCATGTGCAACTAACATTGGGTAAGACAGCGATTCAGGTCATAGCCTACTATAGGTCCCCAACCATGGCTCAAGACTCACACTCCACATTCCTAAGCACCCTGGAGAATATTAGGGTCTAACCTAACACTCTCATACTGGGTGACTTCAACTACCCCTCCATTAACTGGGAAAATTACTCATGTACCAATACACTTGCCCAACATTTCCTGGAATTCATTAATTCCAATGCCTGGGACCAGCTCGTTCTTACTCCTATTAGAGGTAGCAACATCCTTGACCTGGTCATTACTAACATAGGAGACTTTTGCTCTATACCAATAGTTAACCCCTCTGTGGTTAGATCTGACCACAAACTAATCACCTTGGAAATTCTTCCTACCCCCCACCCCGCAAAGGTAACAGCCATGAAAAACTTCTTCAAAGCTTACTTTGGGCTTCTAAAAAGAGAGGTGGATAACTTCACAACACCCATGCAATTGGAGAACAGCTGCATGACCGCCGAATCATATACTAATGCCCTGTAAAAAAACATGTACACAAATGCATGGATCTCGCTATACCCAATAGAACCAAGACACTCTCCTCCAAAAAAAGTAAGCCAATCTGGTGGTCCCCTGCCATAAACAAACTCTACAACCGAAGGAGGAAACTGATGCGAAATAAGGTGAAGTCTTAAGACAGGAAAAACTCCCTTATCAGCCTCATAGTTGAGATCCCTCATCAAATCCTCTAAATATAGCTATGAAAACAGAATTGCAGCAGATCGTAAAGACAACCATAAAACCTTCTACAGTTATGTAAAGAATCTCCATGGCAATACCCAGATTTGCTCAGAATTGTTGCACAATGGACCTCCTATACTGAGCCAACAGAAATTGCCTATATACTGGCCGACAGATTCAGTGCCAACGTTACCCCTCTCCCACCCCAAAGGACCAATCACAATACCAGTAGATTGCCAGGCACCCAGTATTTCTGCTGCACAGGTTAAAACAGCAGTGTTCAAGGCCAAGAATAAAGTTTCTATGGGACCTGACAATATCCATGGCTGTGTTCTACACAAACTACAGAGTGAACTGCCACCTCAGCTGTGTGCCCTGTTCAGTCACGACCTCACCTCAGGCTCTGTCCCTACTAAATGGTGCACTGCTATAGTCATCCCTCTCCACAAAGGAGGAGTTATTACAGACCCTGGGAACTATCACCCCATTAGCCTGACAAGTCTGATATGCAAAGCTATGGAATGCTTCATCATGGACCTAATAAACAAGGATATAGGAAATTGCCAAACTCTGGATTACACACAGTTTGGTTTTGTGAAGTGTAGATCATGCCTGCTCAACCTGGTCAACTTCTTTGAGTCAGTCACCAGAGCTGTGGATGAAGGCAAGGTGGTTGATACAGCCTACCTTAACCTGGCCAAGGCCTTTGATACCACTCCCCACTCATTAATCATAGAAAAACTCACTAAGCTAGGCATCAACCCCTATATCACTAGGTGGGTTGCAAACTGGCTCAGAGTGTGAAAGTAGCTGACTCTAAGTCAGACTGCCAACCATTCACAAGTGGAATCCCACAGGGTTCGGTCCTGGGTCCTCTTCCTGTTTGTTATCTACTTCTCTGAAATCCAGGCCAACACAAATGGACTCTGGCTGACAAAGTTTGCAGACGATTGCAAGTTGGGAGCTATAACCTCCACAAGTGATGCTGACATCCTACAGAAAGGCTTCACTGAGACCAACGACTAGTATCAGAACCATCGCCTTAAGCTCAATGCCAAAAAAAATGTGTCATCATCCCCTTTGGGAAAATACCTGGTTCCCATGAATTACCACATTGATGGTAGTCCAATGAACACAGAAGGCATCTTAAGAAATCTGGGAACACAGGTTGACATCAACCTCTCTTTTGATCACCACATTGCCACTGTGGTCAGAAAGTCCTTCTATGTGGCACATCTCATTACTAAAGGTTTTGCATCCAGGAAGAAAGAGGTCATTGTCTCCCTCTACACTTCCCTCATTAGGCCAGTCATCAAGTAGAATGCCCCATTCGGCATGTACCTCACTAGAGACCTGCAACAACTGGAGAGGCTGCAAATGTACCACACAAAGAGGATCCTAGGTCTTAAACACTTGTCTTATATGGACAGACTCAAAAAACTCCAACTATTCTCTGTCTCATATCTCCTACTTAGAGGCGATCTCTGCTTGACTTACAAAGCCATGTCTGATCCAGCTCTGTTAGAAATGCTACATTTGAAGAAATCCCAATCCTTCCACACTACATGGTCCAGAGACCTCAGCCTCATTACCACAATCAATAGAGCAAGCTGGAGGGTCAGGTTCATAACCCAGAGACTGCCCATGCTATGGAATAGACTTCCCATACATGTCAAGTGGAGTACCTCACTGGCCCTCTTCAAGAGAAATCATGATGAGTGTTTGGGAAATAGAAAATTCATCCTGGGGATCACTCCAGTGGCTCTACTCAACAGAGGCACTGGGAACTAAGGTTGGGTGGCACGATGCCAGGGTAATCCTATGGGATAGGCTTGTAAAGGCTCCAGGCCCATTAGGCACCTATGAACCTATGAACCCTGCAGTATTCCACTAATTAAAATTTTACATAACCAATGCAAGGGCAGCAGGATAGACGCAAACACAGCTCTTTTGTAAACCAACATAAAGGCAGCAGGATAAATCCAAACACAGCTTTATTCCAAAAAGAAACTGGATTAGTGCTTTTGCTGTAATATTTTAAAATGTCATTAGATAAAATACATTTTCTTAGTCAGAGCTTTATATACAAAATTCCAACACACAGTAAACAGTCACATGGCAGCTGAGCCCTTCTTAAAGCTTAGATTTAAAGTGGCAGGGACTTTAAAAAATAACCCTGTAACAAATACATTTTCTAAAGGCATATTTTACAACATTATAAACCTATGTGCACATATAGATAGTAATTAAATCCAAAAACATAAAAAATAATAATAAAAATATGTGAAAAAATATGTATAGGTATATGTATAGTTTTAGTAAGCAGGCAATTGAGGTTTGGTCATTTAAACCTGGTAAACTTCCATTATTAAAATGGAGCTGCCATTACAGCTCCCTCTTTTCAAGTTATAGGGACCAAGACCTCACCCCCCCCCACCCCACCCCTGGGGCCACTTTTTCAGGTATGCTGAGCTTAAACTGGTGTCTGGGAAATTCTTGCACATGCTTCAAATGTACACTAATTTATTTATTTTTCTTGTCATATAGGTATTCATACACCCTTTCCTTCAATTTCTTTTCAGTTTTGCTTTTTGTTCTTGAAAAGAATTGGTCTATATTGAAGGAAGATAGACAGATTATATCCAAGATTAGTGAAAAAACAATTGTTGTTTACAAAAGTGGTAAAAACTTAAAAAATATTCTTGATGATTTTTCAAAGGTCATTAATAACATTAAAAGGACATATATGGGGAAATGTGGAAGATGTTCATATTGCAAACATATATTTGAGGGTGAATATTTTTCTATTAATTCATATATATTCAATGTAGCAGGAAACTTTAATTGTGATATCACAGGTGTGGGTTATGTTGCTCTCTGCCAAAGATATTTGGAGTTCTACATAGGCAAAACTGAAAGGAAATTGAAGGAAAGGTTGTATGAATATATGACATCAAGAAAAATAAAGAAACTAGTGCACTTTCATGTGCAAGAATTTCCTGGACACCAGTTTAAGTTCAGCATACTTGAAAAAAATGAACCCAGGGGTGGGGGTGGGAGGTTGGACCCTTTTACTTGAAAATAGAAAGCTGTATTGGCAGCTCCATTTCAATGCTGAAAGTTTGTCATGTTTAAATATTTTCATATATTTTTATAATTTTGTATGTTTTAGGATCGGGTTACTATGTATGTGTGAATACAGCTTTATAATGCTGTTACAGTATGCTTTTTAGAAAATGTTTTTTGTTAACAGGGTTGTGTTTTTAAGTATCTGTCCCTTTAAATGTAATCTTTAAGAAAAGCTCAGCTATCATGTGACCATTTACTGTGTGTTTGAATTTTGTATATGAAGTGTTGCCTAAGAAAAACTATTTTATCTGATGAAATTTTTAAATATTAGAACAAAGGCGCTAATCCAGTTTCTTTTTGGAATAAAGCAGTGTTTTGATTTGTGTCTATATTACTTGCGCAAAAGTTATTTCCGTCGAATACTTACTCAATGACACTAAATCATCAAACCACATGCTCTACGAATGGCCAAAACAGCAAAATGCATTATGTTGAATTGTTATAGTTGGCCAACATCCAAATCTGGGTTGTTGGTGTACTAACAAAATGAATAAAATTTATACATAACCACTTAACATGCACTGCGTTATCAAACCACACCTACACATACCTCATAGGTTCATAGGTAAGTACTTGGCTATCTGCCTGAAGGCATTTATAAGCCTAGCCATAATGTGTTGGCTTTCGCCGCCCCCTTAGATTAGTTCCCTGTGCCTTTGTCCAGCAGAGCCATTGAAGTGATCCCTGGGGTAAACTTTCTTATTCCCATCCACTCATCAAGGTTTCTCTTGAAGAGGGTTAGCGAGGAGCTCTGCCTAATGTAGATTGGAATCTTGTTCTTGAGCATGGGAAGTCTCTGGGACAGGAATCTATCCCTCCAGCACGTCCTATTTGTTGTTGTGGTGAGGTTTAGATCCCTGGAGCGTGTGGCTCGAGGGGATATGGTTTTCTTTGGGTGGAGCATGTCCATCAATTCTGGGTTGGACATGGCCTTGTATGTCAGGCAGAGATCACCTCTGAGTAGGCGGTATGCAACCGAGTACAGCTGGAGTTTCTTCAGTCAAGCTGCATAGGGCATCTGCTTGAGGCCAGTGATCTTCTTGGTGAGGAACTTCTGTGGTCTTTCCAGTTGTTGCAGGTGTCTTGTAAGGTACATCCCCAATGGGGCATTGTACTCTATGATGGGTCTGATGAGTGATGCATAGAGGGGCCCAGTGACCTCATTTGATCTGGATGCAAACCCTTTTGTAATTAGGTGGGCCACATAGAAGGATTTTCTAACCACTTTGGCAATGTGATTATCAAAGAAGAGGTTACTATCTACTTGGGTCCCCAGATCCCTTATTATGTCTTCCATATTTAGGGGGCTACTACCTATGTGGTAGTTTGTGGGTACTTTGCTTTTTCCAAAGGGGATGACTATGCAATTTTTGGCATTTAGCTTGAGGCCATGGTTTTGACACCAGGTATCTGTCTCAGTGAGACCCTTTTGGAGGATGTCTGTGTCAGTCGGAGAGTCAATTATAGCCCCTAGTTTGCAGTCGTCTGTGAACTTGGTCAGCCATAGTCCTCCTGTGCTTGCCTGTACCTCTGAGAAGTATATGCAGAACAGGAGGGGTCCTAGGACTGAGCCCAGGGGAATGCTACTAGTAACCGGTTTATAGTCAGACCTAGCTCCTGCAACTCTTACCATTTGGGTTCTGTCCGTGAGCCAGTTGGCAACCCATCTCGTGACGTAGGGATTTATGTTCAGGCTGGTGAGCTTGTCTATAATACCTGCGTGGGCAATGGTGTCAAAGGCCTTTGCGAGGTATAGGTAGGCTGTGTGGACCACTTTTCCCTCGTCTATAGCCTTGGTAACTGTTTCAAAGAAGTCCACCAGGTTTAGGAGGCATGATCTGCCCTTAACAAAGTCGAACTGGGTAGGGTCCAGTGTTTAGAGGTTTCCAATGTCTCTGTTAAGGAGATCCATCATGATGCACTTCATAGCTTTGCAGACCAAGCTAGTCAGGCTTATAGGGCGATAGTTCCCGGGGTCCATTGTGGCTCCACCTTTGTGGAGCGGAATAACCTTTGCTGTGCACCACTCTGTGGGCATGTAGCCTGTGTAGAGGCTGAGTTTAAACAGTTTAAGCTGTGTTTAGGTGAGGGGTTAGTTCATCTTTGAGCTCATGTAGGATGCAGCCTGGGATACCTTCTGGTCCCATTGATGGTGTTTTTGGCTTTGGAGAGGGCTGTTTTAACCCGAGTGTCTGTGATTTCAGGGGCACTACATTTTTCTGGTATAGTTATGGGCCCTTTTGGGGGTGAGAGGGGGGGTGAAGTTTGTCAGGATGTTGGCTATATCGGTCGGTTCAGTGTATTTTGTGCCATTCTGCACTTACTCTGAGCAGATCTGAGAATTGCCACTTAGATTCTTGACATAGCTAAAGAATGCCTTCTGGTTATCTTTGGAGTCCATGGCAATTTTTCTTTCGAAGCTAGCCTTGGATGATTTTATGAGGGAACATAGTTTCTTGCTGATAGTGATCAGGGATGTCTTCCTTTCTTGAGATTTTACTCTTTTCTGTACTAGTTTCCTCCTTCTATTGTATAGCTTGTTTATGGCAGGGGTCCACCAGACTGGTTTCCTTTTCTTGGAGGAGTGAGTCTTGGTTTTGTTTGGGATAGCACGATCCATGCATTCTTGTACGTGCCCGTAGAGTGCATTAGTAAAGGATTTTGCAGCTTGGACAGCTTTATCCTTTAGCATGGGGGCTTTGAAACTTTCCACCTCGGTCTTAAGTAATGTGAAGTTTGCTTTTGAAAAGTTTTTCACATTAGTTTCTTTGATCGGGGGTGGTGGCGGAATGTGGATATCCAGAGTGATTAGTTTATGGTCAGATCTAACCAGCGGTGGTTTGCCCTCCGGTGTGGAACACCAGTCACCCATGTTGGTGTTGGCCAAGTCCAATATGTTGTCAACTCTGGTGGGGGTGTTGACCAGTTGATCCAGGGTGTTTGAGTTTATAAATTCTAGGAAATGTTGGGCAAGGGAGTTTGTAATTGAATAGCTGTCCCAGTTAATGTTTGGGTAATTGAAATCACCTAATATCAGGGTGTTTGGTAGGACCTTTATGTTTCCCAGTGTTTCCAGGAATGTGGAGTGGGGGTCCTGGAACATGGTGGGTGATCTTTAGCAAGCTATAATTTGAATAGCAGTTTTGCCCGTTGTTAGTTGCACGTGGATGATCTCTGAAGCATCGTGCTGTGACACTAACCTCAGGTGTGGGTATTCTTGATGAATATGTATACTCCCCCGCCTTTTGTATTTTGGTCCAGGTTTTGTGGCTGAAATGTATGGTAGTGCTGGGGTGCTCTCTGGAGACTTAAAACAGGTTTCTGTTACTGCACATATATTGATTTTCTCCATACTGAGGAGTGCCTCGAGTACATGCATTTTGAGGTTTAGACTTCTGGTATTGAGCAGCATTACCCTCAGTTTTTGTTACTTGTGCTATTTATGGCACTGGGTTTGTCTTTTGAGCCTTGCCTAAAAAAGGCACTATGGGGGTGGCAAGATCCTTGGCCAGTATTCAAAAGCCTAAGGGTGACAGGTGCGAGCCGTCTCTAGTGAAGCAGCGTGGCTTGTCACGCATGTCATCCCAGGCTGACAGACACTGGATCCCCTTTGCATGACACCAAAAGCTTAACCAATTGTTGAAATTGATAATTTTTTTCCCTATACCGTGGTATCATTCTTGGTGAGAGCAGGATGCAACTCAGGGTCAGGGTCATACCGGCCTGGGCTACGTGATCAGAGAGCTCCTCCATGTCTCTTTTCATGTAGTCCAGGGAGGTACTGCTCAGGTAATTCACACCAACATGGACAATGACAGAGTCATATTTGTACTTGTTCTGGAGTGACCTGAGTGCTTGTGTTATGTAGCGGATCCTGGCACCCAACAGGCAGCTAACAGTAACCTTCTCCTTATTCAGCCTAGTGAGTGGGACGTCAGTGTGCCTGACTATAGAGTCACCTATTACTAGTGTGTTGGGTATGTTATTTTGCCCTAAGGGCTGTGATTGTGTGGCACACTGGTTTTGTGAAGTATGTGTTTCATGGTTTGTGTTAGGGGATGGAGGTTGCTTGGATGTTTGCTTTGGAGGTCTCTGTTGCTTTTGCAGATTTTTATTTAGAGCCTCCGAGTATGTTTTTGTGTATTTATGTGTGTTTTTTGCCAGTGCTGGTTTCATAGGTCTATGTGAGACTGGTGGTGTAATGCAAGTAATTCCCTTCTCCTCTTGACTGCCTGGTCCAGTCTTGGGTTTAGAGAGCTTAGCCTCCAGTTTGGCTGTAAAATTGCATCTCTCGCATGTATTAGTGTTTGGTGGAAGGAGGAGAGGGTTGTCTTTGTACATGAGGCAATTGTAACATTGCCTCAAAATGCCCAGATTCACCAGTTGGACTGGAGAGTACACCTGAAACTGCCCTTTGGACATGCCTGGATAGGTACAGTGAACTGTTTTACTGATTTGCTTTTAAGGTCAAATAGAGAGCTTTGTCCTTCTCTACAGTATAGGGGGGTCTAGTGCTAAGGTTTATTAGTGCTTGCTATGAGTTTTGAGCAAGTGCTGGGATGAGAAGTGAATGATTTGAGTGCTTAAGTTGAAAGTCTGTCTAGTTCCAAGGGAAAAATTGAAGAGTAGACTTTGTGGAGCCGGGAATACTTATATCATAGCTAACCAGTGCTGCCCGTGTGCAAAACCACGCAAATGTGGGTTTGACAGCAGGGAAATGAAAGAGAGAGAAATTAGCCCAAAATGGCCAATAAACTACTAATATCTGGCCAGAAACCACTCCTCCAGGGACAGATAAGCTGCTCAAAGCTCCCCTCTCTCACAGGTGAACAGAGAAACTTCCTACTATCCAAGTAAGGTGTGGGCAAACACAGAAACTTGTAATACAGCCCTGAATTCAGCACTAACCTGAAAACTGGACTAAACTAGCTTAGAAAGGCGGGAAAACAAGTATTTTTTTGGGAGTTTTTTTGTTTTTGTTTTTTTTTTCCAGAAAATAAAGCAGATGCAATCAAAAAAAAACACTTTAAATGCACAGAAATGGCTATCACACTTGAGTGTGTAGCCTACTACTGTTAAACAGGTAATTTAAACACAAAAACGACTTTGTTAAAGTGCAGGCAGTAAAATAAGTACAATATGTAGTTGAAACAAGTTTTTAAATCACAGCAACTCTAGAAAATCAGCGTTTTAGGTGGAATTAGCTAAAGGCAGCAAGAAAATGCAGAAAAATTATACTTAATCACTCCAAAGTCTCTCTTTTGTCTCTCTGCTGCTGTAGAACTCTGCAGGGCACCAGGTAGGAGCTTGATGAGCTGTATACTAGCACAAAACCTTGCAAATGCAGGTTTTATAGCAGGGAAATGAAAGAGGTAGAAATTAGCCCAAAAGGGCCAATAAACTACTAATTTCTGGGCTGAAACCACTCCTCCAGGGACAGATAGGCTGCTCAAAACTCCCTCTCTCACAGTAAACAGAGAAACTTCCTTCTATCCAAGTAAGGTATGGGCAAACACAGAAACTTGTAACACAGCCCTGAATTCAGCACTAACCTGAAAACTGGACTAAACTAGCATAGAAAGGCGGGAAAACAAGTATATTTGTTTGTTTTTGCAGAAAATCATCAGCGTTATATACCCATCAGAAATAAACAATAATGTTTAAACCAAATATAAGTGTTAAACGTGTGTGTGATGCATAAGGCAGAATAAAGAAATGTCACTAGAATTTCAATAACAAAGCTACAGCTGTAATGAAATCTTGGATGTTATACTGTTCTTTATTATCCAGAAATAGCTGTAAACGAGTTTGTCTCTCAATGAATTTACATTTTTTAGATGAATGGGACACCCTTAAAGCAGTTGTATATGTAACTCATTGACTCTGTTTTGCTCTCAGGGTCTATATGAAATAAATGAAACAACAAAAGAGCGAACACTCTTTCATCGACAGAAAAATGCCGAAACCACAAAACAGCAAAGTTACGGAACAGTGATTTGCCTGCAGTTACAAACTAGACAATAAATAAAACACACATTCCCACATGAAGTTATATTACTTAAACAACTTCTTGGTCATTAAATAGTATATGAGTGGTAGGCATTTTGTGTTAACCATTAGACACTAGACCGTATATGCTGTATAACTGTCGGCATAAACAATCTTTTGTTAAGTACACTCCATCTATAAACCAAATACTTGACATGCATAAATCTATTATTTATTTATTTATTTCAGTTTGATGACCGGGGAGGTCCACTGGGCTCAGGAGCCCATTTTCAGTGGAGGCCCGGTGAGAAAAGCTCCACATTACAAAATACAAAGATAAAAACAAAAATACAAAAGATAAAATTTAACATAAGATTCAAGGTACAGATACATAAGGATGCAGCCGTCAGTCTACATGGTATGAATGCTGGTAATTTGTGATACAGAGGCAATATAAGGAATGGTGTTTACATAACATATGAGTCATATATTGAAATGGATGATTAAAAGGTTACAAAGAGTCTGAGTCTAGTAATGGCACAGTGGTAGAACAAGCATAAATGTTAGGGAGGGAAATAAAGGGAGAGCAAACTATTTACAGTATTTACATATATACACAGGACAACAGTAAACAATAAGTAGATATGAACAAGGTTGATAGTAGTAAGAAATTGAATAGCATTACTGTTAAATTGTACAGTGAGGAGGCTAGGTGGGGAAAGTGCAGTTGCACTTCCACTTAGAAAACAGGTAGGAATGGAGTAGAGTTTTGATATTATTAGGATTTTCTGTCAATCTTAAAGTAGGAGAGAGTGAGTTCCACTTTTTGGCTAAGGAAAAAGAAAGGAGGTGCTGCCCGGCAGGTCATTTTGGTTTGTGGACATTGAGTAGGTTTAGGTGTGCCGATCGAAGTGGCCTATTAGGGTTATATGGTTGAAGGATGTTGGATAGTGCAGGACATTTAGAAGGGTTAAATAATAGCCTGTGGGCAGTGGTAAGTTGGAGGTAGTCTAGAAGGTTGGGGAGTTCTAGCCAGTTTAGTGACTGGAGGGCAGAGCAATGATGGGAGGAGTGTTTGGCTTTGGTGGCGAATTTAGAAATTTTGTTATAACAAATTTCCATTTTTGAGGAGGTGGATAAGTTAGTTAATAGAGGGGCACCATACATTAGTGAGGGAAAAAGATAGGTAGTGGCAAGCGTTTGTCTATAAGAAGGAGAGAGATAGTGGAAGTTTCTGTATAACAGGCCAAGTTTTTGATGTGTTTTCATAATGTTGAGTTGAACATGGGTGTCAAATTTTAGGTTTTCATCAATAGTGACCCCACGAAGTTTGGCATAGGGGACAATTTCTATGGTAGAATTGTTAAGGTTTCTAATTTTGAAGGTCTTTTTGTCAAGAGCAAAGGATTTTGTGGGGGGGAAGAGTAGTATTTTAGATTTGTTAGCATTTAGAGATAGGTGGTTTTGGAGCATCCAGTTCTCAGTGGTAGAGAAGGCATTTTGTGTGTGTGCTAAAAGTTCAGGGAGGTTGGTGGCACAGCAGATTAAGGTGGAGTCATCGGCATATTGTACAATTTTAGTATTTGGGATGGCAGAGTGGAAGTCATTGATAAAGATATTGAAAAGCATGGGGCCAAGAATGGAACCTTGGGGAACTCCAGTGGGGGTAGGAAGGAAGTTAGAGGTGCCTTTTCTCCATTTTACAGCTTGAGATCTGTTGGAAAGGTAACTTGAGAACCAGGATAGTGTATTGTCGGAGAGGTTAAGGTTAGATAGGTGACTAAGGAGATGAGTATGGGAGACAGTGTCAAAAGCCTTAGAGAGATCAAGTAGGACTGTTGAAACTATTTTGCCAGAGTCACGAGCATGATTGACTATATCTAGGAATGAAAGTAGAGCAGTTATAGTGCTATGGCCAGGACGGAAACCATGTTGGGTGTGAGAGAGGAGGTGGTTTTCTGTAAGGAAAAGCATTAGCTGAACATTTATTCTATTATTAAACTATTACATTTTCTTTCATGGAGAATACTAACGTGCAAATTGTTATGCACATCAGACATATGTTTTTGAATAATGTACCTTGTTTCAATTCATAGTTATTAACACTTACTGTACTAAGAGGAGTACAGACCTTACTGCATGTTAACAATCTTTTACATCTGATTCGATTAACTTCTTGTAGCATAGAATGCCTACTTTGCAGTGCAAGAATACACTCCACAGACATACATGCAACAACATCATCAACAACTAACGTAGGGGTATCATTACATAAATCAGCAGTTGCCTTTAAAGTATGACATGATATATATATATCTATATATATATATATATATATATATATATATATATATATATATATATATATATATATATATATATATATATATATATATATATATATATACATATATATGTGTATATATATATATATGTGTATATATATATATATATATATATATATATATATATATATACTTTTGATGCATCAGATGGATGGTCATGTGCAACCGATTTTACAAGCATTTCTTTGCCTGTACTACGGGTAGTTATAGCTCTCCCTTTACATTTCTGATTATATTTCAGCTGACAGCACCAGTACTTCGTGTCTTTCCACACTTTCTCTAAGTTATATAAATATCCATCAATAGTCAACATTTCTTTATTTCTTTGTGATATTACTGTTCTGTAACAGCTCCTTACAACTCCAGGAACACTCAGCAATGTAGTAGCCATTATAGCAGTTATCAAACTTCCACACACACAATGACGTTCATGCAAATTTTGCCTTTTATACTTAGTTAAGGTTCAGACATGACAGACGTAACAATACACCTTATGTATATCGTACAACTTTATAACATAGTATTTATAAATGAAATGTACAAAATTATCTTTCTTTACATACTTTATTAAGAAATTTACCTTAACAGAATCTACAATTTTCATTATTAAATGCAAATAAAACTGTATGTGCATGTTTTAAACTTAGTGACATCAGATGCTATAGTTGCTTTGGTACGGCCAACTATAACATTTTGATGTAAATATATTCACTGTATAAGCCATTCATAGAATATGTGGTTCGATGATTTAGTGTCGATGAGTAAGTATTCGATGGAAATAACCTTTGCAGAAGTAATATAGACCCGTTTGGATTTATCCTGCTGCCTTTGTGTTGGTTTTGTGGCCAGTTTGTCTTCATTTTGGATTTCTGCTTCTTAAAAATTAACATTTTCAGATAAATAACCAGCAACTTTCACAACGTGGGGTCTGTTTGATAACCAATTTACAATTCAGTGGAGAACTTAGTAGAGAGTATTATATTGGTCAAATTTTTTTAATAAAATCGGCATGGGGGTAGTGAAAAAAGGGGTTCCTATTACAGGATCGAAAATCCCTTTAGGTGAATACGAAGACATCAAACCATATTATGCAAAGTATGTAAACCCCGAATGGTCAAATCTACGAATTTCGAAATGTCGATTTGTTTTGGTTGGCCCGTCTGCGGTACAGCTCCGTAAGGTAAGTGTGCAATAGATAGTATTTTAGTGTTAAGATTTGGGTTAAGGTAAGTGCAAAGATAGGTACTGTATGTAAGAGTTAGTGTAGTGTTAGGTATAGAGTTTTTTTAAGTGTATGTATGTGTATTATTTATTTTGTTTAGGTGTATGTCTGCAGGGGATGTGTGCTGTAGTTACGGACCTTAGGGTTAGAGAGGGGTTAAGGAGAGTGCATAGATAGTTGTGTTTGTGGGGTTTAGTGTAGTGTTGGATGTAGGGTTTTGGTGCTTTTATTTTGTTTAGGTGTATGTCTGTAGGGGATGTGTGCAGTAGTTATGGACCTTAGGGTTAGGGAGGGGTTAGGTAGAGTGCATAGATAGTTGTATTTGTGGGGTTTAGTGTAGTGTTGGAGGTAGGGTATTGGTGCTTTAGTTTAGGTTAGAAGTAGGGTTTGGTTAGTGTATGTATGTGGTTTATTTATTTTGTTTGGGTAGGTAGAGTGTTGATGGAGAAGTACAGAGAATGTCAGAAGGAGTTGCATTGTGTCTTTGTGGATTTAAAGAAAGCATATGACAGGGTGCCTGGAGAGGAGTTGGGGTATTGTATGAGGAAGTCAGGAGTGTCAGAGAAGTATGTAAGATTGGTACAGGATATGTACGAGGGTAGTGTGACAGCGGTGAGGTCTGCGGTGGGAGTGACAGATGCGTTTAAGGTGGAGGTGGGATTACATCAAGGTTCAGCTCTGAGCCCTTTTTTATTTGTAATTGTGATGGACAGGTTGACAGACGAGATCAGACAGGAGTCTCTGTGGACTATGATGTTTGCAGATGACATTGTGATCTGTAGTGAGAGTAGGGAACAGGTGGATGAGACCCTGGAGAGGTGGAGATATGCTCTAGAGAGAAGAGGAATGAAGGTCAGCAGGACTAAGACAGAATACATGTGTGTGAATGAGAGGGAGGACAGAGGAATGGTGAGGATGCAGGGAGTAGAGGTGGTGAAGGTGAATGAGTTTAAATACTTGGGATCAACATTTCAGAGTAATGGTGAGTGTGGAAGAGAGGTGAAGAAGAGAGTACAGGCAGGATGGATTGGGTGGAGAAGAGTGTCAGGAGTGATTTGTGACAGACGAGTACCAGTAAGAGTGAAAGGGAAGGTCTACAAGAGGGTAGTGAGACCATCTATGTTATATGGGTTGGAGACAGTGGCACTGACAAAAAGGCAGGAGTCAGAGCTTGACGTGGCAGAGTTGAAGACGTTAAGATTTGCACTGGGTGTGACGAGGATGGACAGGATAAGGAATAAGTATATTAGAGGGTCAGCCCAGGTTGGAAGGTTTGGAGACAAAGCCAGAGAGGCAAGATTACGTTGGTTTGGACATGTGCTGAGGAGGGATGCAGAGTATATTGAGAAAAAGATGCTAAGGATGAAGCTGCCAGGTAACATGAAAAGAGTTAGGCCTAAGATAAGGTTTATGGATGTGGTGAGAGAGGACATGCAGGTGGTCGGTGTGACAGAGCAAGATGCAGAGCACAGGAAGAAATGGAAACGGTTGATCTGCTGTGGCGACCCCTGACGGGAGCAGCCGAAAGAAGAAGAATAAGAGGTAGCATGTAATGGGCGGCGAGGTTGGCCGACTATGACAGTTCGGTATTTTTTTTTCGCAGTTTAGTGCATTCAGAATTTTCGCGGTTCGCGGTATAGGGGTCGATGTTTTGGAATTCGCACATAGGGTTTTTTGCTTTGCTAATATATACCCTGAAAAGAGCCATAGCTCAATTAAGATATCAAGCATGCATGGAATGACCACTGTCCTCAGTCTCTGTAACCTTATTCAGAGAAGCTTACTAGGTTTAGTAGAAAGCAACTGCCCTTTACAAACCAAATTGATTGGTGTCTAGATCAGAAACTGTAATTTGCTTACATCTTCATAAATGATCTCTACTATGCTATGGTCCATGGTTTTGCATATAATGCTGGTGAGACTGATGGACCTATAACTGCCTGGGTCTGTAGAGTGACCACTCTTATGTAGAGGATCTAGAGTGGCTGTTCTTCATGCACTGGGGCAAACCCCATACAGTAGGCTGAGACTGACCATTTTAAGTAGAGACTCAGATAATGCATACTTGACAGTGTTGATACTGCAACTTGATATGTTGTCTAGGCCTATGGAAGTTTTATTTTTATCTTTTGACATGGATTCTAATACTTGTTCCAAAATATCTCGGGAGAAACTGAATTTTCTGGAATACTGGTGATAACAATGTGAGTAGGTAGGGTAAAGTTAGCACTACATTTGTATGCTGGTATATTGGCCAAAGCCATGGGATTAGAAAGTGTGTTATTATAAAGGATGAGGTAAGACTACTGTTGGACATTATTTCTTAATTTTCTGGCATAACTGAAGAAAGATTTGTCATTTCATTTGATAACTATAGTGACCTTAAGATCAAACCTCACTTTGTATTTTATAATGGTGCTATAAAGTTCATTGCTGTTTTTTTTTTCCTGTGGTCTTCAATTAGGAGAATGAGGATTTCTTACAATTTTTTAATTATTTTCCTTTTTTTATCCATTTTATTAACAGTATAGTTATACTGGACATGCTTATGCTTGAAATTACCATTATTTTTAAGGCAAAGAAGTACTGACTTTTCTACGGAGCTGTGTAGACGTTGATAAAATTCATAGATGAATAAAGTAGCCCTCTCAGCTGGATCCATTTGCAGGAAATATTAGGAATTTTGCGCAGATCTTCTACAAGCTGAATTGGTTTGCTTTGGGAACATTCCCAGTCATGGTCATATTTGATGGTGGACAGGTGTCTCTAGGACTGACAAAGAAGACAACTGATTTGACCAGAGATGAGGAGATGTGTGGTTGGTCCATGGCAGGGCTAGGTTGCTAAGGACCAGGTCAATGACTTTAGATCCTCTTGTAAGTAGTTTTGCAATTTACATTGGTGTTAACAAGTCAAGAACATGCTTCAGCATATATATTTTTTTCTCTTTAATTCCTTCTTTGATTTTATGTTCCTCCTAAATGTATTTAATGCTCTCCCTCTGTAGGAATGCAATGTGTGAAGCATGTCTTACTGGGATAACAACCTCTCTCATACGCTGTTCTGTTTAACTGCTGCTGAATGGCAACATAGTGGAGAACATAGTGTATACATATATATATATATATATATATATATATATATGTGTGTGTGTGTGTGTGTGTGTGTGTGTGTGTGTGTGTGTGTGTGTGTGTGTGTGTATGTTTGTGTGTGTATGTGCGATCCATCTAGAATGCATTTTTCTGAAATTCTTCATATAAGAAGTTCCTTACATCTGAAGCCAAGGTCACTCTTTCTCTTACCTACCTTCTATCCAGTGTAATGTACAACTCTCAAATTCTCACAAATATTAACTCAACACTCCTGACCAAACCTGAATCTACCTACAGCAAGGTAGCTAGATTTGCTGCCCAACAAACCTACAAATCCCATCACAATCACTCTCTAAAACATCTAAACTGGCTTGAATTACTACACCAGCTTCTTCTCTCTCAGCTCCAGATCATTCACTCTATCCTGTACCAGCCTTCTTACTGCCCGACACTATCCCCTCTCATGTCCCATTATTCTCCCTCCAGACCTCTCCGAAGCTCTAACCAAGACCTACTACAAATCTACAAACCCAAGTCTAAATTTGGAAGTAACATGTACAGCTGTCACCCCACTATTGCCTGGAATAGGCTCCCACTAGAAATCAGGACCCTTACACATCCTAAACAATTTAAGACAGCCACCAAAGAGCACTTTAAAAGTCACTGGCCCTGCCACTGCACTCTCCCTCCTTAAACATCCCCTACTTCCCATGCCTTAATCTACTTTTTGCCCTTAACTCACTCTTCACACTAGCTCTCTCTAATCTTCCTTGACTACACTTTCTACTGTCTTCTAAAACCTATTAAGCTAATCGCCTCAGAGGAACATTCTTTAGTAATTGTCTTGTCTTCATGCAACTACATTATGGTAAAACTGAGTTTTTGTAACCACTTACCCCCCAAAACTATATTCATCTTAATGACATATTATTTGTTTTTATACATCTTGAAACAGCTTTGCTATACCCCTGATTATTGATACTGTATAACATTGTATTGCTACTTAATGCCTTGTAATAATCCTGTAACATTGCTGTTTAATGCTAATTTATAATGTTCATAGGTTCATAGGTTAGTACTAGGCTAAGTGCCCTTGTGAGCCATTTTAAGCCTAGCCAATTACCCCATGTGAGAATCAAAATACCGCAACTTGTGTTTGTAAGATAAACACCTTAACCATTATGCCAACCTCCCACCCCACAATGAAAATTGTATAATATGTTGAAGCTTTTCACCCCGGACCTCCACTGAAAAAGGGCACTTCAGCTCAGTCGGACAACCCTGGTCAATAAATGTAAAATAAATAAACAATAAATATAACATTTGTATTTTCTTTAACTTATTCATTGAGAAGATATACTTTTGGACAATAACTGTCTGCATATTGATCTGATATGTGCCTTTGCCATGGAATTCAGAATACAACATGCATGCACTGAGCTGAGGATCTTTAATCCCTGCTTCTGTTTCATACATGTCCAACAGTTTGCTGTTTCTGACAGGTCAGGGAAGCAACTAAATTGTACTAGGTGAGATTCACATTTCTCCCCCTATCCTCTGTAAATGCAATAATATTATGCCCAGAGCTGATTTTTTCATTTTATGTTGAAGCCGTGGTGTGAAACTAGAAAAATCTGAAAAAAAATGTTTACCATACACATCTTCTACATACTAGAGAACCAAAAGTCACTATTTGAAACACAGGAAGTCTACCTTATAGTCGGTGTTTAACACTAAAAATAAATTAGTTGTACAGGATGCATCTGTGAGATGTAATCAAACAAGGAAGGAGGGGGTTACTTAAAAGTGATTATTACATCAAAGAATAGCAACATAGAAACATATTAAAGTAAATATGAATGTTAAATGCACAATTTCTGACAGTAAAATATATGCAGAATTTTTTTAAAGTAAAGCATTTTTGATTCACTTTAGCTTGCATTAAAAAACATAGGTCTTAAAACTCTGGTTACTAACTTACTATATAAAAATGTTCAGCAAATCTAGGATGGAAACAGAGAGGGATAGATTTAAAAGGCAGTTTTGCAGTATATGTGTTTGCTCCAATGAGATAAGAAAATCTTACACAGTACAACACTTCCCAGATGTTATGCCAGCAAAGCTGAAATGTCATTAACTTACTATGTGGTATGCATACTGTTGTGTTAGCAAGAAGCTGCTAATCATACATAGGCTGAGCCAATCTAAAATGTCAAAACAGTATAAAGAGCAGGAGCGATGAATGATGATCCTGAAAATTATATGTGTGCTACTGCGCAAAGCACACCACCCAAGACTAGGAAATGTGAGGTGCAAATTAACAAGCAGAAAGCAATATTAAGAGGAGGGCACTACTTGGCATGACTCGTATGGCTGAGCAAGGAAGGTGGAGAAGGCAAGGTATAATGTTGATGAAGCAGACAGACAGCTCAGAGACAGTGTTACCTTGATGAAATGTAAAATATTTATGTACAAACTGAACTATGATGTGTGGCCTTAGATTGCCTTTACCCTCCATTTTTAAAGGTTTGTAAAAATTACCAATGGAAAATTGATAACATTATCCCAATGCCAAAACATGACATTAAATAAAAAAGTCTATGGGCAGGATTCACGAAGGCTTGCACGGAGTGTAAGAGACGTGCAACACTCCATGCAAGCCTCGCGATCCAGGAACAGCCCTAAACTCCGTGTAAGAGACCAGCTAAAACGTCTCTTACACGGACTGGGCGTGGACATGCTAAATACCTCCCTTGCATCCGAAAGGTATGCAAATGAGGTATATTAGCGATCCACGAAGCAGAAACCAGTCCATGTAGGAGACGTTTTAGCTGCAGAAATGTACTCAGTTGACAACTGAGTACATTTCTGCAAAATCCACAACGGAGCGATGTCAGCTCCAAAAAAAGGTTGCATATGATTCAGACAGCATGCCAATGGCCGATGCAAAAATATTAAAAATATTATTTTTTTTTTTCGGCAATCGCTGATGTTTAAACCCAGCGCAGCCCCGCGCAAACGGGCTGCGCTGTATAAAAACATAAAAAAGAAGGTTATAAACCCACAAATGTGGGTTTCATGCAGTACATGGAATGACAATACAGGGACCAGCAGACCAAAACCAACATGACCACCGTGTAGTGGTTGCTAAGGGGGGAAGCTGAGTCTAAGACATGTAACTAAGTATTAGTAGGCAATCTTATGTAAATGAGGGTTAGGATACTGAATCCCACAGTCACATAGCAAATGAGCACGGCCTGAGTAGTGTAAGAGATACAAAAGTGGGAGGAATAGAGTAGGAGATAGGTGACATCACTGGGGGGAATGGTAGAAAGAAACGCAGTTCATTGGAGGCCAGTGTAACATGACAGATGACAGGCACAGATAATGGAAAGAGGTGTGCCACTAGATAAGTCATGGAAAGACAAGAAATGGAAGGTGTACACTGTTACCTACACTAAAGTTTCTTGCTGGCCGTGCATGCGCACGTGTGCGCGCAATGAACCGCGAGTAAGGCAGTGTGCACGCGTGTAAGGCAGTGTGAGCATGTGGGAGCGTGTTGGGAGATGTCTAACACTGTTTGCGCGGGTGTGCGAGCGTGTAAGACAGTCTGAGTATGTTGGAGGCTGTTGGCAGATGTGTAACGGTGTTTGCGCGGGTGTATGCGCGTTTAAACCTGAATAAGTAGATCCTTAACCGTGTAAGCACGTGTAAGCCACTGTGAGCGTGTTCCAGATAGTATGCAAGTTGCTCCCCCCTGAGGAAACAGAGAGGAAAAAGGAAGCAACAGAATTAATAAGAAGCTAGCAGGGATAACTGCTGAAGCTAGCAGGTGAAAATAATTAGAAGCAGGCAATTACACAGGCAGAATAGTAGCCCAGCCCAGCACTTAAAACTCTGCAAACAGTAGTGCAGGATGTTGTCATTAAGAGACACTGCAAGACAGGAGTAAGCTAATAGAAGTGAAAACTGAAAAAGCTGAACTCAGAGCAGAAATGCTAGGGGCTGCCATAGCTGTCATAATGAGAAATAGGTGACTTGCTGAGGGTGGTGACAATGCAGATGGTGCCAGACAACCCACAGTGAGGAGATGGAGAAGAGTGTACAGGCCCAGGGTCACCTACCACGGGTTACATGAGCTGGAGATAGTAGAGCGCTATAGAGTGGACAGAGAGCTCCTGCAGCAGATTGTTGAGCTGTGCAGGCCACGCCTCACACACAGAACCAACAGAGGGGAACCCATCCCAGTGGAAACCAAGGTATGTGTTGGCCTAAGAATACTAGCAACAGGTACCTTCCAGAGACCAACTGGCGATATGATGGGGATATCACAGGCATCAGCCTCCAGGGTACTACACCAGTTCCTGGATGCCATGTCAGCACATGTCGGTGATCATGTATATTTCCCCAATGCCCGTGAGGTATTGGCCAGCAATATTCGTCTCTTCCAGCAAATAGCGGAATACCCTGAGGTACTGGGTGCTATAGACTGCACGCACATATGCATCAAAGCACCAGCAGGAGAGCGGGTAGGGCCTACATAAACTGCAAGGGCTTCCCTCCATCAACTGCCAGGTCGTGTGTGATGCCCAGGGCATAATAATGAATGTGTGTGCTGGCTGCCCTGGGAGTTATCACGATTCCCACATCTGGCATTTGACGCAGCTGTACCAGACATTTGCCAATGGGGACATCCCACACGGACACCTAGTGGGGGATGCAGGTTATGCACTGTAGCCGTGGCTGATGACACCCATCAGAAACGCACACACACCTGAACAGGAACGCCATAATGAGGCACACGCACAAACACGTAATGTGATAGAGCGTGTGTTTGGGCTGCTCAAGTCACGGTTCCGGTGTCTGGACACATCTGGTGGAGCCTTGCAGTACACACCAACTACATGTACCCAAATTTTCATGGTATGTGCTATGCTACATAATATGATCTTGCGAAAACAGCTGCAGCAGGACCAGCATAGGGCGGGCCAAACAGCCCCCACCATTGCCAAGGCCAGCACAGGCAGAGCGTGACTCAGAGGAGGAACAACCTGAGCCTGTCCCAGTAGGCAGAAGGAGGCGTGCCCAGTATGCCCTGGCCTTGGCAAAGAGGCAACGATAGCACATACATTGGCTCAGTAGGAACCTTGGGAATGATACCCTCTCTGACTCACTCATATAGTAACAGGGATGCCTAACATGACACAACCTGCTCTCAAACATGTATAGGGAAGTGTAATATGCGCATCCGACAGAGGCAGCCCTGCTGCACCACCTGAGGCATGAATGCTATGTGTCAAGTAATGTAACACCAAGTACTATATGCACACCTGAGGACCCTGACTAACATCCTACCCTCACCAAGCATCATGCCACAACATGACAACGAGATGATCAAGTGCAACAATTGACTGAAGTATCGCAGTTAGTCAAAGGGGACCCAATGTGTGCCAGTCTGGGATGACATGCTGAGCATGACATGATGCACCACCTGCTAGGACTGGCGTGCACCTATCAGTGCAGGCCGTATGGATACTGGCAAAGGCTGTCGTCACCCACAATGTGCCCTGAATAGATAAGGCTCAAAACACAAACCTATCTCCATAGGTACCAGAAGGGATAAGAATAAGATAATGGATACGTTGAAACAGCAAGATGCATGCAGTCTGGACTCACCCAGTATGGAGAATGTTGATAACTGTGCTGTAACAGAAAACTGAGGCAAGGCCCACAACAGCACCCTAACACGACCAGGTTACACCTCATACTGTGCTGTACAGCCTCAAAACTTGGGACAAGCTACAAAAGGAGGGTGACTAGCAAGAATTGTCAAGGATAACCACACCCCCATGCCGGTACCACAACAAAAAGCAGCATGGACTAGCCATGCTCAAGTAACAGTGGCTAAAACTGCCCCCCAGTTTATAGCCTGCTACAGACTACTGTCCCAACACCAGCAACTGCATCTGGCCTATGCTGGAATACATGAATATATCAAGTCCTCCAACCCACATGATATTGGGTGACTGCAAATACCCAGACATAGACTTGGAACATTATACTAGCTCCAACAGTGTCGGACAAAGGTTCATAGAATCCACAAACCAAAAGGCCCAGGAACAACGTACCACTCCCACAAGAGGGGTAAGCATACCGGATGTGATAATCAGCAACATGGGTACTGGATGTCAAGATGAGAAGTGTATTGCTCACTGGTAAAACCAGACCATAGAGTAATCACACTGGATATACAAAACCTGACCACAGTCCCTGGCCAGGAAACCACAGTGGAAAACATGTGTTAAGCAATATCTGCACTCCTCCAAACTGATGTGGAATCCATTAAAGGTCCCGTGCAGGTGCAAAATATGGGCCACACCTCAGAACCTGTAATACAGCCATTCCATGAACACTGCCAGGAATGCTTGGATTATGCAGTCCTAAATTAAAACAAGACACACTGCCTAAATCTGGCATGGTGGACACCAGCCATAACCAAAACATGCAAGAGAATGAGGAAGCTACTACATGATAGAGCAAACATAAACAATGAAGTAAGCACAGATCAGTAGTATGGCAATAACATCTGTCCACACATGCAATCCACTAAGGCCAGCCACAACAAGTGGAATCTGTGAATCCCGAGGCAATGTCACACCTGCCCCAAGTACACAGACAACCCCCAACTCCACCCAAGAAATACAAAAATATGTGAGAGATGCAACCATCCATCCAAACTGGAGGCTGAGCTCCCTCAACTCAGTACTCCCAAAACAAGTCAGTAGGAGAAGGTAACCACACACACCACAAACACAGTCCCACATAGACCTATCACAACTGCAAACCAAACACATAAACACAGACAAACATTCCCAGAGGCACAAATTACAAACACAGCACACCAACAGAGGCCTCTAAAGCAGACACCCAATCAAACAGCCTCCAAAAATAGCACATGCAACACATAGCACACAAAGCTGGTATGCCAAACAGTCACAGGCCAGAAGGAGAAACAACATGCCTGATACAGTTGTAATAGGTGACTCCATAGTCAGACACACTGCTGTCCTGCACACCAGACTGAACAAGGGAAAGGGTACAGTAAGCTGCCTGTAGGCTGCCACAATATGCCACATAACAGAAGTATGTAGGTCACTCCAAAGCAAGTAGAAATATGATGCAGTCATAGTCCATGCTGGTGTGAATGACCTGAGATGTACCACCCTAGACTACAGGAAAAGAGACATAGATGAGCTATCTGATTATGTAGTCCAGGCCGGTTTGACATGCACCGTTTGCAGCATCGTACCCTTACCAAGAGTAATGCCACAGTACAAACACGGAATGATCAGTCATAGCAAGTGGCACACTTACTGGTGTTATTCCAAGGGGATGCAATGTCTGTCTGCTTGGGATGTCATGCTTGACAAGCCACGCAGCTGTCCTTGGGATGACCTGCACCTGTTACCCCTGGGCGTCTGAATATTGGATAAGGCCTTTGCCACCTCCATAGAGCCTTTTGTAGGAAAGGCTGAAAAGACTGACCCACCACCCTAGAAAACATAAGTGGGAAGAAACATAAGGGAAATGCTGACCAATGCCAGATGTGTACACCCCAATATGCATGCTCCCGAGGCCATCCCCAGAATGGAGAACATCGATGTCTGTGCAGTGACAGAAACCTGCTGCAAGCCTCCTGACAGCACACGAGCACTACCAGGTTATACCACGTATCATGTGTCATGGCCCCAAACCCTGGAACGAAACATGAAAGGAGGGTGAGTATCCATAGTCAGCACAGACACCCATACGTCCAGGTAACTGACAATGCACAAGGCATTGGAGTACACACATGTGCAACTAACTGTAGGCAAGACTGCTGTGCAGTCTGTAGCATGCTACAGACCGCACTCTCACACACAATAACCCCACCCAGCCGTCCTGAAGACAATGGACAGTATGAATGTCCCACCAAATAACAAACAAGGTACCACAAATTACCACATAGGTGGTAAACCAGTATGTATAGAAAGAGTAACCAGGGACCTAGGGACACACGTGGACAGTAACCTGTTATGTGACACCCACATTGCCAATGTGGCTAGGAAGACTGTCTACATTTGACACCGTAGCAGGAAAGGAGTCACATCTATGGCAACAGAGGTCATTGTGCCCCTATACTTTTCTCCAATCACACCCATAATCCAGTACAATGCCTCATATGGGATGTATCTTACCTGACACCTGCAGCAGTTAGAAAGACATCAAAGGTACCTCACCAATAGGATAAAGGGTCACAAATATATGTCATATGCTGCCTGGCTGTAGACACCCCAGCTGAATCCAGTCACATACGGCCTACACAGAGGCATTGCATGCCTGTTGTAGGAGACCATGCCCAACACAGGAGTAATGGACATGCCCCACCCCAGAAAACACAAATCCATCAGAGCTGTGAGAGGGAGAGATGTCAACCTCAACAAATAATGAAATAGGATGTGCTGGTGGGACAGATACATAATCCAGAGGCTCCCCACACCCTGGACCAGAATCCCATTCCATGTTAGGCAGAGCCCCTCACTGACACTCTTCAACAGGAATCTTGCCAAGTGGATGGATGATTGTAGAGTTACACTGGGGGTCTTCACTGTGTCATGTCCAGACAGAGGCACAGCCAAGCAAAACATAAATGGCCATAATATGCACATAGCAAGGGGTGTCAAAAGCCACACACACTCTGGCTAGGCTAACAAATGTCCAGGGTGGATAGCCTAGTATGACCCTATGAACCTATGAAGATACAAATTGTACAGGACACCAAGGATAATCCCAAGGCTTTCACAACTGATGGTAGGAACCATGTTGGGAATTCACAGATATGCCCTGAATCACACAAATATCACAAACACACACACATATTGCCAACATACATCCTGACAGGTGCAGTGCAAACCCCCGAATGCAGAATATCTATCCCAGCAGACTGCAGGCCCCCTGACATTGCAGATGCTGAGGTAACAGCCAACATCTACAAAGCAAAACACACAGCAGCAATGGTATGAGATGTTGTCCTGGGCTTAGTGCAACATGGACTCCAAGATGAATGGAATGCAAAACCACACTACTGCTCAATGTCAGCCTTACCACAGAATATGTACCCAAAGAGCAGTGTACAACAACAGTGGTCCTTCTCAACAAAGGTGTTGCCTGAATGGATACTGAACACTACTACCCCAGAATCCTGAGAAGCTCGGTTTGCACAGCTATGGAAAGGATCAGCATGTACCACAGACATAAAGATATTGGGGACCTACTGACACCGGACCCAACCCAGTGTGGCCCACCCAAGTGCAGATCCTGCCCCTAACCATGTTTGACTCAATTGAAACAGCCATTAAGGTCATTGATGAGGGCAATGTGCTCCACACAGTGTATCTGGACCTTGCAAAGGCTTCTATACAATACCCTACGTGTTCATTATAGATAGGCTCACCAGCTTAAATATAAACCCACATGTCAGTAGAGGGGTTGCAAACCAGACCAAGGACAGAACAGACATGGTCAGACATGCTGCAGCCATGTCAGACTACAAACCAGATATAACTGGCATCCCACAAGGCTTTGTCCTGGGATCTCCCCTGTCTGGTATATATGTCCCATAGGTACAGGCAAACATGGAAGGACTGTGTCCGAACATGGTTGCAGAGGACTACAAACTGCTCACCACATATGATCCACCAGCTGACACAAGCATCCCACAAAAGGGCCACATAGAAACAGAAAACTGGTGCCATAGCCATGTCAGCAAGCTAAGTGCAGAAATGTGTATAGTCAACCCCCGTGGATATACAGTAAGTGCCCACCAATTACCACATATGTGTTAACCCATCATGTAGTTAACATGTAATGAGAGACCTGGGGACACAAGGTGATAGATATCCTGCATTGGACAAACATGTGCTGTAGTGTTTACAGGAACATACCATATACCCACCTAATCACGAAGGCTGTCAGATCTAGATAAGGGGAGGTCATTGTGGCTCTGCAGTCATCCATCATCAGCGGTACAATTGACTACAATAGCCCCTGTGGGATGTACCTCAGCAGACACCTCCATCAACTGTAAAGTCCCCAACAGTACCTCATCAGGAGTATCAAAGAGCTTGCCCAGATGCCATGTGTTGCCTGTGTTGCTGGCATCAATAAACATGCTGCACCTTGTACAATCTGAATGGCAGTGAGCTATGCACATGAGAGACCTGAACCCCAGCACTGACTTACATAGGACAAGCTGTACTGCGTGCTCCATAACACAGAAGCCACCCCAGCACAGGCTACCCATAGAGTCACATATCAATCTACCTCAATAGGAATCCAGATGAGTGGATGGGAGATGGTAGATTTAACCTGGGTACCACTGTCATGTCACAGGTAGACAGAGGCACAGTATACTAACCATGACATATGTCATGGCAAACTCCACTTACAATGTGTGTTGAAGGACAAACATACTCTCCAACTAGCATTACACATGGACTAGGGCACATCACTAGTGTTTGCAAATGTACACCTATGTTGTGGAATACACTACCAATGTTGGACAAGCCTGGTTTAAGTAGTTCATATCTGAACAGAATGCAACATGGTCAGATGTACACAACTGGCCCGTAACCAGGCTGTTGTGCCCACTATCGAAATGTAAAGCAGTGATAGCAGTAAAGCCTAGGATACTGCCCACCACAGTCAAAGTACTACCAGTACACTATACAGTACTACAGTGTTAGGTCAGTGTGAAAGGATGTTGACAACTGTATACAAAGTATCCCATGCAAACACTGCAGGCACAGTATAACCCTGTTGTGTTCACACACAAAGCAGCTGTACCGTAACTACACAACATGACACACAACACATAACCATAAACGGGTGATAGTTGTTGACGTTCACACCCATCCACAAATGTGGTGGGCTGCAGAGTCCAACATATGGAATGCTCACACTGGGCATGCTCACACACATTGACAACATGCCATGGGAAGGCTGAACTGGGCATGCTCACACACTTAGGCCAAATCTCGGTGTAGCAGTTGGACACACATAGCTGGTATTGTTATGTTGTAATCCAGGAACCAACCACATTATAGCAGTCTGCCCAGTGCACACAGCTAGATGACTACAGAGACATACGTGATATAGTGGATCCCTCCCATATGCAAACATCTTCCACAGATGCACAAGTTGTTCATACAAACAGGGAATGCTATGGCAATAAAGATGTGCAAACAGTCTATCAGCAACAAATAATGTGCATTTGACAATTAAACATATGGGTGTAGAGGTCAACACTAGGCTGTTTGCCCTAGGGAATGACAGCTTAGCCAGAGTGTGCTTGGTGTCTGCCTCCCCACAGGATGCACATTCCCCTTTCTAAACACAGATGATGTCAGCACCCTATAAGTACAGCAGGAGAAAAGAAACTTCCTAGTAATCCGAATAGCGCGCTCTGCTAATGCGTCCGTCTCAAGTGTCATAACATAGTTAGGTAGGGGTTTCAAATGCTCAGTGTGTGTGTGTGTGAGTGGGGTTGGTGTGTGTGTAAGTCTGTGGGAGAGAAATGTCCCTTTTGGCAAATAGGAAAACACACTACAGGATGCACATTCCCTTTCTAAACACCGATGATGTCAGCACCCAATAAGTACAGCAGGAGAAAAGAAACCTCCCACTAATGCGAATAGCGCGCTCTGCTACTACGTCCGTCTCAAGTGTCATAACATAGTTAGATAGGGGTTTGAATCCTGTGAATGGCAAGTGTGTGTGTTTGTCTGAGGGGTGTGTGTGTGAGGGAAATGTCCCTTTTGGCAAATAGGACAACACACTACAGGATGCACATTCCCTTTCTAAACACCGATGATGTCAGCACCCAATAAGTACAGCAGGAGAAAAGAAACCTCCCAGTAATGCGAATAGCGCGCTCTGATAATGCGTCCGTCTCAAGTGTCATAACATAGTTAGATAGGAGTTTGAATCCTGTGAATGGCAAGTGTGTGTGTTTGTCTGAGGGGTGTTTGTGTGTGTGAGGGAAATGTCCCTTTTGGCAAATAGGACAACACACTACAGGATGCACATTCCCTTTCTAAACACCGATGATGTCAGCACCCAATAAGTACAGCAGGAGAAAAGAAACCTCCCAGTAATGCAAATAGCGCGTCCGTCTCAAGTGTCATAACATAGTTAGATAGGGGTTTGAATCCTGTGAATGGCAAGTGTGTGTGTTTGTCTGAGGGGGTTTGTGTGTGTGAGGGAAATGTCCCTTTTGGCAAGTAGGAAAACACACTACAGGATGCACATTCCCTTTCTAAACACCAATGATGTCAGCACCCAATAAGTACAGCAGGAGAAAAGAAACCTCCCAGTAATGCGAATAGCGCGCTCTGATAATGCGTCCGTCTCAAGTGTCATAACATAGTTAGATAGGGGTTTGAATCCTGTGAATGGCAAGTGTGTGTGTTTGTCTGAGGGGGGTTTGTGTGTGTGAGGGAAATGTCCCTTTTGGCAAGTAGGAAAACACACTACAGGATGCACATTCCCTTTCTAAACACCGATGATGTCAGCACCCAATAAGTACAGCAGGAGAAAAGAAACCTCCCAGTAATGCGAATAGCGCGCTCTGCTAATGCGTCCGTCTCAAGTGTCATAACATAGTTAGTTAGGTAGGGGTTTGAATCCTGTGAATGGCAAGTGTGTGTGTTTGTCTGAGGGGGGTAGTGTGTGTGAGGACAATGTCCCTTTTGTCAACTATGTGAACAGACTACAGGATGCACATTCCCCTTTCTAAACACTGTTCAGCAGAAGGCCATGGCTCTGGCACAAGTTGTCTGTTGCTATGATGCCCCTTTGGAGGATGCTTGTGTCAGCTGAAGAGGCGATTATGGTGGCCTGTTTGCAGTCATCTGCATATTTGGACAGCCACAGTCCGTGTTGGCCTGTACCTCCAAGAAATATATACCAAACAAGAGGGTCCCAGGACTGAGCCTTGTGGGACACAACCCGTAACTGTTGTGGGGTCTGGCATGGCTCCAGCAATGCTAACCATGTGGTATCTGTCCTTGAGCCACTGTGCAATCCATCTAGTGACATAGGGCCTTATATTTCAGCTGGTGACCTTCTCTAGAATGCTCAAGTGGGGTATTGTTGTGAAGGCGTCTGCAAGGTCCAGGTAGGCTGTGTGAACCACCTTCCCCTCATCAATGGCCTTGGTGACTGTTTCAAAGAAATCAACCGGGTTAAACCCGGTAGTGCTGGTGTGCTCTCAGTAGCCCTGAACCAGGCATCTGTAACTGCACAGATATCGATGTTTTCCATGCCAAGGAGTGTTTTGGGTGCACGCATCTGGAGGTTCAGATATCTGGCATTGGGTAGCATTGCTCTTAGTTTCGTATCCCTTGTGACACCTATGAAGGTGGGTTTGTCATCTGAGCCCTGCCTAACATAGGCACTATGGGGGTAGCAAGAGCCTTTGCCAATATCTGAATGACCAATGCAAACTGTACACATGCTCATAGGATGCAAGTGTCAAGGAATATGCTGCGTGGCCAGTATAGTCCTCCAGCATGGGTCCTCTGAAGTCATTCACCCCAGTCTACACAAGTGTAGAGTCTGCATGTGCTAAACACAGTTTGTGTGCAGTGACAACCTTGCCTGGGGGTGGAGATGGGATATGGATGTCCAGGGAAAGGTGGACATGGGCAGGTATCAACAATGGTGGTCTACCTCCGGTGTGGAACAGTGGGTACCCACATTGCAGATGGACAGGTGCAATATGTATTAACCCATGTGGCTGTGGTGTGTGGTTCTGCCATAGCACATGGACCCACAAATTGTAGTGGCGGTAGGGTATAGTGGTAGAGGCCTGAGTAGGTCTCACACACAATATGCCTGCACCTGATGTTAACAACTGGAACGGTGTATGTGAATACCTGCATATCCTGGCACTGTTCCCAGGGAAGCTAGGTGTATGTCCCGGATGTGGGTGTGGTGTGCTGGACTGGTAGTGTTGTGTGTTACAGGTCCTGTGGTCCCAAAGCATGGTATAGAACATAACCTGCCAGTGCGATGTGCACACCTGACCCTGATGTAGGTGGCTGCAAATGCATATACATGCTATCCCCCACCTGACAGGTAGTACGACAACCACAAACCTCTGTGGACATGAAGATGTCAGCACCCTAGAAATACTACAGGTGGAGAACAGATGCCCAGTAATTCGGATAGTGCGCTCTGCTAATGCGTCGCCCTCAAGTGTCATAATATAGTTAGGTAGGGGTTTGAATCCTGCAAATGCTCAGTGTGTGTGTATGTGTGTGGGTGAGTGGGGTTTGTGTGTGTGAAAGGCTGTGAGAGGGAAATGTTCCTTTAGCCAACTGGGAGAACACACTACAGGATGCACACGCCCCTTTCTTAACACAGATGATGTCAGCATCCTATAAGTACAGCAGGAGAAGGGAAGCCTCCCAGTAATGCAAATAGCGCGCTCTGCTAATGCATCCGTCTCATGTGTCATAACATAGTTAGGTAGTGGTTTGAATCCTGCAGATGCCAAGTGTGTGTGTTTGGAGGGGGGGGGGTTATTGTGTGTGTGCAGATATGTATGAGGGAAATGTTCCTTTTGCCAAATGGGAGAACACACTACAGGATGCACACGCCCCTTTCTTAACACAGATGATGTCAGCACCCTATAAGTACAGCAGGAGAAGGGAAGCCTCCCAGTAATGCGAATAGCGCGCTCTGCTAATGTGTTTCCCCTGTGTATCGTAATGTAATTAGGTAGGAATTTGAAACCTGTAAAGACATGTGTGTGTGTGCATTTCCGTATGAAAAACATGTTAGTTTTGGCAATCAGGTGATCACACTACCTGATGCACATTACCCTTTCAAAGTACTGATGTTGTCAGCACCCTCTAAGTATATCCGGAGACGAGGAACTATCTAGTAAACCGAACAGTGCGCTTTGCTAATGCATCCCTCTCACGTGTCATGACATAGGTAGGTAGGGGAATGGATCCTGCATATGGCACGTTTGCATGTGTGTGGGGGTAGTAGGGTGTGTGTAAATGCAAGTGTGAGGGAACAGATCCTTTTGGCAAATACTACTATACACCAGATGCTGCATACCCCACCAGTAAACACAGGGGATGTCACCACACTATCAGCACAGCCAGACAGGGCTAGTTGGCTAGTAATGCCAATAGTGTGCTCTGCTACTGTGTCTATTACCATCGTCAGAGTACAGATAGGCATGTTTGGGTAACCCACAACTATCACGTGTGGTTGTGTCACACAGTATGACCTTGCATGGGTGTGTGTACATACCAATGCATGCCATTGCCTAACCCAGCAATGGCATTGCACACATGATGTATGTGTGTGACACATACACAGAAATACCTGTGACCTGCAGTAGTTACCATGTCTGACACATGCTTTGTGTGGATAAATGGTATTAGCAATGTATACCAATATGACTGTGTGTCCTACTGTGCAGGGTCCGCACGTGGTATGTCCCTATACAGTGTGGGTGTCTATGGTGAAAGACCTACAGCAGAGGATACACATCTGGTCTGGCCCATATAGTGTACATTTAGTCAATGTACAGGTGCTGTATGTTCCCACCTGTTGTGGTAGTGGTAACATGTCATTCCACTGCATTTCGGTGACCACATGCTGTGAACTCGTCAACTAGAGTGTTGTAGCTACAGCAATGCTCACACACAATGTTCGGCTGGATGCAGTATGGCCTTATAAACACAGTTCATGGGACTGTCATATTGCCGATGTTGTTATGGAGGATAGGTGGTCTTCCTGTGTATGTGAGGGTTGTGTGTGCCATGCTATGAACCAGATGGCAGTCCGACACACTGTCAGCTGCACCTGAGTAGGCCCTGATGGTTTGTGCTGTGCCAACAACCTGGAGGTGTGTGTATCTGTGTTGACTCGAGATACCACACCCCTATCCATGTGTGTTACATGTGTAGGGGATGACAGGCATGGTAAGGGGCATAGCCTGTCAGTGATGGGTAACACCTGTGAGCCATGACTCATGCATCTGGTACTGCACAGACACTGCAGTTCACCGTGCTGAGGGCAGTGTCCGGTGCATGCATCCTCCGGTGTACACTGCTGTAGTTGTGTAGCAGCACTGTCAGTGTCCTAACCTGTGTGATACCCACAGAGGTCGCTATGTAAACCATGTCCTGCAGCATAAGGCAGTATGTGTGTACCAAGGAGCCTTGCCAGTATACATCGGGCCATGTGTGTCACGTGCAAGATGACCCGTGAACAGCAATGTGGCTTCCTAGCATGTAAGCACACGTTGACAGCCAGTGGATACCCTATGAATGACAGTGGAGACTGAGCATAATGTAGACATACAACAGCCTTCCCACATATAGTGGTAGAATACCTGGGGAGAGTATGTTGGCAACTAACATCAGGCTCATACTGGCCTGTGCCAAATGCTGAGAGATCCATTCTATGTTCCCTATCATGTAGTCCAGGGAGGTATGTCCCAGGCAGCCACACTGGCATGGTCAATGAGTGAGTCATATCTGTCCATGCCTCTGTCTGACCTGTATGCATGTGTGCTGTGGTGGACCATAGTGCCCCTGAGTCATATCACTGTGCCCTTCACCAGATACAGCCTGTTGAGCGGGACCCCAGTGCAGCACACATGACAGGTACCTGACACGTCTGTGGCAGGTGTGTTGTGTAGCCCTACAGGCTGTGGGTGTGTGGTACAGGGGATGTGCGTGCCATGTGTGGCATGTGCTGTGTTCCGACGGAACATATGCCTGTGTGCCAGCTGCGGAGGTGTGTGATGCACAGGCAGGCTGCTAGTCTGAGTCCCCACATATGCCCCAGTGTGTTCAGCATGCTGTCAGTGTGTGGCAATGTCTGCCTGGTATTGTTGTCACTGTAATATCATGTATTGATTTATTTATTTGTCCTACATATGTTGACTGGGATAGCCCAACTGGATGCATGTCCATTCCCAGGGTAGGCCCGTGGAGACAAGCTACGAGGGTAGCAGATACAGCATTACAAAATACTAGCATGACATAGCACAAACAGATTATTTACAGAGATTACATAAGTAAGCAGGTCCAACATGTTCCACAGGTTAATGTTAGACCTGAGCACAAGCCAGGATTACATTGTATTTACACAGTACAGTGGTTCACACAGGTTACACATCCGAGTTAGCCAGGCCTGATACACTGACATAGCCAGTTACATGACAAATGTTGTTTGGGTCTACTGTTAAATGACCTAAGGTGGACATTAGGGTAATATCAGCTGGAAGTGGGTTCCAGGATCTACGTACAGGATTTGCAAAGACAGAATCACCAGGTGTGTTAATAGACTCGCTAGTCCGAAGCAGTACAATGTTAGAGGCTCGAAGCGGTCTAGGATTGTTATAGGGGGTGATTGTAATTTAAGTGCAGGAGTATTGTCTGGATTATACAGGATTTTATAGGCCATAATCAGTTGGTTATACTGTATTAGGCTGGGTATTGCAAGCCAACCAAGCTGATTTAGATTGATGCAATGATGTGTCCTAACAGGCGGGCCAGTGGCAAACCTGGCAATGTGGTTGTAGCAAATCCAGTGCTTGTTAAGGACAGTCTTGTTCATATGTGAGAGTAGAGGGGATGCATACAGAAGGGCTGCAACATGGTGTGAGCGAGCTGTGGCACCTTTAGCTGGAGGGGCTAGGAAGGCTTTAATTCTGTAAAGTGACCCTAGCTTTCTATTGATGGCTTGGCTAATCTGGTTAACATGTATGTCACATATGAGGTTATTGTCTATGATGACACCTAATAGTTGTTGAGATGGGTCAGGGTAGAGTATTGTGCCATCGGTTGATGTTATGGTAATGGTGAACGTGGTAGACCTACGTGTTTGTGGAATAACAGCAGTTCAGTTTGATTGGGATGTAGGATCAGACGATGTTCAGAAAGCCAGTTTGCTATTGTATTACAGGTGGTCTGGGTAGCTGAACATAACTCTACTGGAGATGTGGCTGAGCAGATCAGAGTAGGGTATACAGCATATTGGATACAGCTGGCGTTTGGGATGACAGTATAATGGTCGTTAATGACGATGGAGGACAGCAAGGGCCTTAGGATAGAGCCTTGTGGTACTCTGAGGGTGTTTGGTAGACGGTTAGAGGGTTTGGTCTGCCAGAGGCCGGCCTGCTGTTGACCATGCAGGTAGGATTGACACCATTGGAAGGCTCCAGTATCTAGACAGTCTGTGCAGGGTGCAGAGTCCAAGTTGGTGATCAACCATATTGTATGCCTTTGAGTTATCCAAACAGAGGGCTGTGGATATATCATTGATGTTGCAAGTATGGCTTATGGTGTTAGTAAAGGCTAGGAGGCCTGACGGAGTGCTGTGATGAGGACGTAAGCCATGCTGAGTGTCTGCCATACTGCGATTTTGGACTAGGCGGTGCATGACTTGTCTATGACGAAAGTCACCATAACCTCTGCAAGTGGAGAGTGTATAGCTATTGGCCTATCAGTGGAGACGTCAGTAGAGCTGCCTCCTGTGTGAAGTGGGATTACATATGACATTTTACAGATGGTGGGAAAGTTAGATTCTAACATAGTACCTTTGATTACCTTTGAGACAGGGTAAGCAATAGCATCATCTGGTTTTGATAGGTACTCGGCAGGGTGTTGATCGGCACACAGTGTAGTGGGTTTCACTGTTACAACCAAGGTACGGAGAAGTGAAGTGGCGACTGGTTGGCAGCTGGACGCAAGTAGTTTTCTAGGGGTGCTGCTTTCAGGACCAGGGGAGCTAGGAGGTAGTTGGCAAGCTAGGGCCTGCACTGTCTCAGTAAAGGACTGGTCAAAGCTATCAGGAACATCTTCAGGGGTATTATCATTAGTAGCGGCAGGGATTGGGTTTGACGTTTGTCCTGTACGTAGTATATATGACATGCCACCTGACAGGGTATGGCATCACTGGGTTCAGAGAGACCAGTCCCCAGATTGGCTGTGTGGTGGCATCCCACACATGTGTTGTATATACCTGGCCAAGGGTGATGGCTGACTGCATACATGTGGCAGCTGTGACGATGACACATGACCCACATAAACCACGACTGGACCATAGAGGCGATTCACAGGTTACCTTTGGACATGCCACCCTAGTAGTGTGATTGCCATGGTGAGTACCAACACATAGGGCCAATGGGGAACAACATACTGAAGGTGTGTATGTGTGAGTGGACTGCCTCTGTCTCATAGCACTGACATATATGACTGCACACGTGGGTATATACCGGGTAAGACGTGTGCAATGTGTCACAGGCTACTTACATACGTACAGGACAGACAGTGCCGTTCTGTCATGTGTAAGGTTGACATACATATGGTACGCTATGCAGATGTCACTAGCAGTCTACAGAAGCACTTAAACCCTGCATTGCAGGTGTAAGCAGTGTTCCAGGGGACCTCAGGCGAACATGCATGCAAACAAGGCTACAGTACACAGGGCTGGAAGTACTGCATCATACAACGAAGAAGGGGTAACAATAACAGTAATTCACAATGCATATATGTAGGCACTATCAACATGTACCCAGGAATATGCAGCACAGATGGCCATGGTGGAACCGATATTATGTCATACTTATTTGTGGTCTGGACAACATTGGTACTGCACACATATCTAGATGCGTGAACATACATATGGCATAGTTGTTGTGGGCATCTTGACACCATTACTGTACATGTCCACCATTGCATATTACTACTTGCGTTAGCATTCCCCCTGTGCTACCCATGTATGTGGCTATCTGTTGACAACCTTACCACCAGCATGCAATTATGTGCAGCTGTTATGCTTTGGTATGTACTATGGGTGCAGATAACAATTCAGGACATTCATACAGTTACTACAGCAGGCATGCTGGGGTACACACACAGTCATAGCAGCACACTGTACTGTTACCAACATGATACTACTAATACACGTCTATGTAGTCACCCTGTGCATCAGCAACGTGTTTACCTGTTCCCGCAATGATGTTGGAGATTGCAGGAGGTGGCACAGTGTCATCATATGCACAGGGTGTGGATTAGGTATGCCTGAGTCAGCCACTGATACCACCAATTGACATGTGTGTGTATGTGTGTTGGTGAGGGGCAGCAGTACAGGGTGGGCCAGTGTTGCTGCAGTGTGTGCGTGTATGTGGTTGCCCTAAGTGTTGACATTCTGCATGTATGTATGCACGCACACAGTTCCACCTCATGGCTGCCATATACAGGGGTTTGTGGACAGCCACAGACTGCACCTGGCAGGCCGTACAGATCAGTGTCTGTGTGCACAGACACGGTACCTGTGCCTGGCAGGGGTGCTACGGACCGTATCCAGTACAACGCCTGACTGGGTACTGTCATCAGAAGTGGGAGTGTGTTGACTGGACACATGTCCCTGTTGGGACTGTCCAGAGCCACGCGCACATGGTCTCCTGGGGCGTTCCGATGACAGCACAGACCCAGTGTTGCTGGGGCTGCTGCTGGCACTATGGGGGCGCGAAGCCTGTTGCCGCGCCGACTGCCAGCTGCTGCTGCTGCCGGCATACGGCCACGTCGACGCCGCAGATGCCCACCACTGCCCTGGCTCATGGACATCTGGTTGTGGAACTGCTGTAAAATGTCCCCACAACGTCTGTCTATGACATCGGTGAAGTTACGGATAGCATCCGCAATGTCACGCATACTGTCTGTCATGGCTGTGCGGCATGCTCTGAGCTCCCTCAGACCCTGTCTGGTGTACCTTTCCATACGTGACTAAGCCTGCATGACAGTCCGAAACATCGCTGAGGTTGACAGACCTTGTTGGGCACGTCGGCCAGAGGCAGTACGCCCACGGATGCTCCCACGAGAACCCATGGGCAACTGTCTGTGTGGTACCATCGGAGGACCCTGCCCATGGCTGCTGTGTGGGGATGCATGTGCCACAGGTACCACATTACCCTGGTCTATGCCCGCTGTATCCTGTCCATCACCTAGGGACAATGGTGACATAGGATGTATAGGCAGGATGACTGTGCGCAATGATGGGGTTGACAGCTGTGTACTGTCAATTGGCTGACCAATGGCAGACCCTGACACACCTTCCTGTACCATTACACATATATCATCATTACCAGTAGCCGTGGCACAGGATTCAGGTTCCCTGCTGCAGGTCACCAGAGCAGCCCCAGAACCTGTGGGATGAAGACAGGAAACACAGTTTACATTCTCCAGACATTGTTACCAGTGATGCACCTATACACACATGCACACATGGACACATGCACACGGGCACAAATGCACACATGCACACGTGGACACATGCACACGTGGACATGTGGACACATGCACACATGGACACATGCACACATGCACACATGCACACATGGACACATGCACACATGCACACATGTGCACATGCACACATGCACACATGGTCACATGTACACATGCACACATGCACACATGCACATATGGACACAGGCACACATGCACACATGCACACGTGGACACAGGCACACATGCACACGTGGACACAGGCACACATGCACACATGCACACGTGGACACAGGCACACATGCACACATGCACATGTGGACACAGGCACACATGCACACTTGGACACAGGCACACCTGCACACATGCACACATGGGTACTGACACACCTGCACACATGCACACATGCACACCCTGCAGTATACACACAGAGCACTACTGAGTTACACTACTGTTACTAGCATTATCAGGACTATTATAGGTTATGTTAAACACACTCACCAGCATGGATGGCCTGTCTCTCTGTAACCCTGGAGGGACCTGCAGAAATGATGAGATTAATGTTAGTGGGCACATCTGTCCCATTGATATTGCATATGATACAGTGTACAGAACAGTCAGGTGTACATATGCCATATTACCTGCACGCTCCATGTCGTGCTGCTGTGTGGAACCAGCCTCCATCATAATGCAGGTGTACTGCTGTTGGTGTTCCAGGGCTGGAGCCACAACACTTAGGAGTAGCCCCTCCAGTCTGGTGAGGGGGGGATGTGTGGCCACCCCACCTCCTGTGGCGACCTGTTGCCTGTGGATATCTGCTGCACGCTGCTGGACACTTCGGATTAAATCACTGCAGTGATGTCGTACCTGCTCATATGTCCTGTTATGCGTGTCAATTTCATTTACCCTACGGACCAGGTCTTGCCACAGTGCGGCCCTCTCCTGCTGGTTCTGACTGGTGCGGGAAAACAGGATGTCATACTCCCGCACCAGGCTCTGGTGGATCTCCTCATCCTCCGCAACGGAGTAGGTGGGGTTACGCTGTCGCGCCATCTCCCTGGAAGAGAACACAGACAGGATATCAGCAGACCATGTCAGCAATGTATGGCACACATACTATACATGATATGCATGTGTAGTGATATACTACTACTCCCATATGTTGCATGTGTGTGTGTCGTGGTGGATACACAGGTACATGGCCAGATATCAGTGCTCAGCCAATACCTGTGCAACAATACCTGCCACATTCCACACTACGTAGTAGCATGCCCCATCGGTCAGCACACACTGACAGGTGCTATGCACAACCTCACTCTGGGGTTCCATCCCAAGGTACTGTATGTGGGACACCATCCACTACTCTGCTGTGGACAGACGTTACACGGCCTGGATATACATATCCCACCACCACCACCAGTACAGTAGACTACATTGATATGTATGTGGTTAGACAGTTATTCACTTGCTGGGACTGGGATGGTATCCATGCAGCACACTGGGCCAGTGGAAGCCACAAGCCACACTGCTGACCCCTTTGCAAATGCTTACCACAGACATGCTGCGGATTGCATGACACTTGCACACACATGTCTAACCCAGACCCTATGTACAACGGTTAGGCATCCTGTCCAGTGGACCCCAGACAGAGGCAGATTGTATAACAATAGCAGGGGGCTACTGCAGGACAGAGCACATTCACATTAAGGGTAGGCATCTGTGGTCAGCACTGGTACTACGCTACAGTCCGTCATAACAACAGCCACAGCCTACTCTGGGAGGGTAATAGACACAAACACTGTGGATGACCACAAGGCCTTCTTCAGTTATGTTACACATACGGACCACATGCCTCGGATATGCTCTGTGTTAGTCCACACCTACTTAACATTCACCAAACACACGCATATTGGCAACATTCCTGCAGACATGTTCGGTGCACATATCCCCCCTCCCTCTCCCTCACCTTTCAGATATTTATCACAGCTGGGTGTAACCTCCCTATCATCGCACATGTCCAGGTGAGGGCCGCCCTCAGCAGAGGAGAACACACAGCATCACTGTGACATCGTGGTCCCCCTGGATGTGTGCTACCAGCACTCTGAGGGGACATACCACCGCATGTAACACTGATAGTTTATCTTGGCCGTGCTACAGGATATGTACCTGGACAGTGGCATACAGCAGCAGTGGTCCCACAACACTAAGGGGACACCTCGACTGACCCTGGGAATTACCACATCATATGCATAATGGGCCTGGTCTGCTACGCTATGGGGTAATGCAGTATGGGATGCATGTGCAGTGACATCAGGTACCTGCAGACACTTGTTCCCAGCCAGTGTGCCTTTGGGATGGGCTGATCCTGGCTTGGGGCCTGGCTAACATTTCAAAGCAGTCAATTGCTAGGCCAACGCACAGACACATGCTACCAGGATCCTGGCCTATGACTGCTTGACATGTGATGTGTGGTCATCCCCTTTTGTTGGAACTACATACACACAACATATCACATGGACATACCTATGGATACAGACCTATGACACATTTGGAGGGTTCACAGTATGCACACTGTTAACCTGCTACTTTGCATTACCTGTGTTTGTTGCAGCTGGTTGCGTTCCACAGCTTCTGCTTGCTGCTGCTATTACTGTCAGTGCTGACAGCTTCAGGGTAGGGAGAGTCACAGTGTGGTTTTTTTTTATTTTGGTGCTCTCTCTCTCTCTCTCTCTTCCACTTCTCGGCCTCTCTCTGTCTGCTTACAGACAATGCAATTAATTTATTGCATGTGGGGAGTGTTAGCACTGGATGCTTTTGTAGGTATTTGCATAGGTCCATGTGATGGCCTCTGCACCAATTGAAGGCCAGCATTTGCTAATTGCATACAGCCAGTTGTGTACTGATTGCAGTTCTCACTGTGATTTCAGGTCAGTGCTATAAAAGGATATGTGTGATAGGCATTGCCCTTTCAGATTGTGTGGGCGGGGACCATGCTGGTATGCTGTGGACAGTGTTCTGTGACTGTAAAGGTTAGTATCTCTCTCATGCTTCAGGCTGTGTTGTATATTCACAGTTCTCCATTCCTCTTTCATGTTCCCTGTAGCAAGTGTGTATGCACATTGACTCCTACAAGTATATCTAGATATATTTATATATATATATATATATATATATATATATATATATATATATATATATATATGTACATATGCATAAATATATCTATGTACTTTAACTGACCTTATTATCTACAGGCTGCCAACTAGCATGGCTGTTTCTTTTCACACACTACTATTATGGATATCCATTGTTTTTGACATTTATTTTAAATGGCATGCTTTGTGTACTACACATCCTATATTCCCTTTACATTGATCCCTACTTTTACAGGTTATATTTATTTTAGCACAATGTGTTTGTATAAGAGTCATGGCTTAGTGGTAGGTTGTACAGACTAGTGTTTCCAAGGTCCTGGGTTCGGGACTGACAGTGGGAGCTTATTTTTCTTTTGAACTGAGTACAGGACCTGTCAATCACAGTGACTAAGGCACTTTTAAGCAGTTGTAACCGGGCTAGCGCTGGTTTGCGCGGAGCTCACACATGCGCACTGGTGGTTAGCTCCACGCACACCCGGTTACAACCGCTTAACAGTGCTTACTCTGGCGCACACCCGCGATATTTTCTTTGAAAGAAAAGAAAATGGGGAGACAGGAAAGTGGTGAGAAAGGGGTCACAAAGAGGGTAAGACAGTAGGGAAACAAGCTTGGGATGTGCAGGAGGGATGTAGGTAAGGCCCATAGCTGCCCATTTCTTCAGCAGCAACAGCTGTGCATATGTATGTAATTTGGTGTGACATTTGAAACCTTATACCCCTGGGAGAGGTGTCAGGACAACAATAATACTTGTTATACAGCCAATTGTAATTGATAGGTTCCATGTCCAGTGGACATGTGTGCGGAATGGGCAGCTATGTATGGGGCGTAATTTTTTTGTGGGTACAGAGTGCCCTTTTTTTTTTTTTTTTTCAGGTAAGAGTGGTATGTCAGGTGAGGGAAGTCGGTTCAGCTGGGGAGGTAGGCTGGGTAGGTAAACAGACAAGACAAACAAGACACATACAGGGGCGGTGTATGACACGTGTGGGGGGTTACACAATTGACGGGGACGGAGGTTTGGATATCCAGAGCCCATGAGCCCACAGATGGCAACAGTGGAACTGATATCCCCACCCATAGGCAGTTGCCACTGTTCCTTCACTGCCCAGGACGGGGATGTGCTGGGGGCTGTGTAGGCGGGGCAACGGGCATGCCCGTTAGTTGCGCCACCTGTGCCTCGAGCTGGCGTAGGGGCTCAAGGACAGAGTCCCGAATCTCCCTACGCACCACAGTCCGGACGCTACGGAGGGTGAGTGGTGGATCTCCTCCGGCCACACTTGCAGAGGGGGGGCGAGCCCCATCCCCTGCAGCGCTTCCACCCGCAGGTGGCACAGGGCCACCGGAGGAGGGTCCGGACTCTGCACTAGTGCCAGGTGCACTCGCCAGCTGAGGTGGGAGAGGTGGGTCTGCTGGAACCCGCCTTCCCTGTCGTTCTATGTTTTGCATTATGTCATGACAGTTTGGGTTAGTGACATATAATACCATTCACAGTTAGTTGTAACAGCATGCATTAGTATTCCCATTAACCAAACACCCAGATATTCACACCATTGAACAGCGTGCATAACACATGCATAATTTGAACAGAAATACACAGTCCAACAACATGCAGGGTTAATTGATGGCAACAGGCCATCAGGTGTGGGTGTATGAACAGGGCAGATGCATCAACAGACATGCAAATATATATGACCCAACAGGACAAACGTCCAGGGGTGTTAATTGTGATTGCACATACCATTTTCACGTGGAATGGGTTATAGTGGTTATAGGGTGGGGTAAATAAGGTAATATTAACACCTTCGAATACCAATACATATGCTGTACATTTCTAATAGCTACAGTTATATACACACTACTGTTCTAACTACAGTGTCCTATATGTTAACTACTTCACCTTGCTGATAGGACTGCTACTGCAACATCAATATACATTTTAGTGTTCTTCATACACATTCATATCAAGCTTTGTTCAGATACATCATCCTGCTACTTTTGCTTTATATACCTGTAGACAAGTGTGGATGTTTGGTATATCAGACAATCATCCTATCTGCGTATTTCAGACTGGGAGCAACATATCCAGATTTTGGGATACACATTCCACATGCAGCAACACTTTGAACAGATTTTGCTGTTTGGTTCTGAGTCTCACATGCATTTAATTCTGTCTTGACTGCAGTATACTTTATTCAGGGGTTATTACTACTGTATTGCTGGATTCATGACACTTTCTCACACTCTCTCACTTGCTTTCATGTTACTATTCAGGATGGTACTTCTAGGCTTTATTGACATGTTTTAACAGTAGTTATTACAATACTTTCCAGCAGTCTCACTTCTGTCATGTTTCAGTATTTCCACAGGGATATATTTCACACATGTGATTTCATCATCTTCTGCAGCTATACTTTACATCCTGCTGCAGGTTGTGTACTATTTTCTTACAGGCAGGGCATTTTTATTTCAGAATATATGTTGGACAGTTTCATGTTTAGTTTACACTTACAGGCTGGGAACTCTTGTAATCAAGCAATACTTGCATACACTTTCACACTGTTACTTGCAGATTCTATTCCTTACTGGCTACACTGCACTCTTTTGCTGACTGTCATACTTTTATATTTCTTTACAGTTACTGGTAGTGGATTACTGACCTGCCTGGTGGCGCAACCGCACCAGCCTATCGCCATAGGCTCTGCGGTTCGCAGAACGGACACCTGCAGCTGTAATATAAATGAAGTAATATTGGAATACACATCTCCATAATTTCAGCTAGTTTAACTTTTTACATACATAATTAATTGTTACTTACTCAGTGGTGGGGCGTTGGGTGATTGCCGGGCCTCCTGGATCCAAAGGTTCAGTTGGTCCTGCTTGCGTCTCTTCAGGTCCGCATGGTGGTGACGGACCTGCTCACCTGTCCTTGGAATCCCTGTGGCACTGGTGAGTTCATGAGCCAACCGGTCCCACGCCTCAGCCCTGTACGCTCCCCAGAGGACCTGGCCCTGCATGAGTTGGGCCTCATGATTGTGGACTAGGAGCCAGGCCATGTACCTGGACTCCTCAACACCCCACCTCTGCGCTCAAAAGCGACTACCCTCTCCTACACCTGACATTCTGCCTGCAGGTCTGTTCTACAATCGTTTATGCTGTGTATTCCCACCTATGGGGCTTATATAGTCCGTTTTTCCCGCACATATCTGTGATTGGCCATTTTGGAATTGTATCAACTTCAGTAAACCTGCATTGTCATGCTCTAGTTTGTATTCATTCCTATATATTAGCTATTATTGCATTTCTAGGTACTGCTGTCATGGCTTAGTGGTTCTGTACCTTGACTATGGTGTATAGTATCCTGGGTTCGAACCTGGCCACTGCTTTTTATTTTTCATGACTGTCTAGACATGCTGAGGGGTTTGTCTGTGTAAAGGCAGTTTTGATACAGCTTGCTCAGCATTGCCCGTCGGTTAGCTTGTTTGCACGGTGCGCAGCTCCGCGCAAACGGGGTACGCTGGTTTAAGCCTCATTTGGCTATCGGCACGCATATTACGCTCAGCTCAGTTAGGGGCACATATATTTAGCGTGTTAAACCACTGCTCAGCTACGGGCACTCATTTTGCACCGGTTAAACCACTGCTCATCTACGGGCACATGCACTCACCCTGTCAAACTGTAGCTCAGCTATGGGCACATCTGGCATTTTTTATTCTTTTGTTACCTCACATTTCTTCAATATAAATGGGCTATTTCATTACAATTTCCATATATTGGGGTTTTATGTGTACATATTTGTCAGGGACTTGTTTCCTGCTTATTTTGCAAAAAAAAAAATTGGTGTTGTGGGGGCTCGAACCATGAATGCCTGCTCTGCAGCCAACATCTCTACCGCTACGCTATTGCTTCCTCGCTTATTTTGCATATTTAGTTCTTATATGCTTTCCCATTGACTGCTAACAGTAGCTGTGCTACGGGCATGCCCGCGCAAACGAGCGCACTCACGGTTAAACATCTTTACAATTTAAAAAAATATGACATGTTCATTTATATTTCTTTTATGTTTCATAGTCTGTAGGAGCATGTGATGTGTTGTGTTTATTCACATTTCCGTGGACTCTGTTGTGGGTGTCTACTTTGGGCACTTTTACACTTCTGGGGGCGTGTCCGCTTGCAGGGCTCAGCCTATGGACACACCCCCACATGTCTTACATGGACCGTGTTAGACTTAGGTGTGATTCAGCATGCTCTCATGAATATGCAGAGCATGCTGACATCACTCCGTTTAACTGCAGCCTCCGTGTATGAGTTATAACTCTTACACGGAGGCTTCGTGAATCCTGCCCTATGTCTCTTTTCAGCCAGTTGTACTGCATTTCCCTTAGCAGAGAGGACTGCTGCAACCTCCCATTGAATCCTATGGTTTCTTTCTAGCTACCGTCATCATGTATGTAGAAAATAACATGGCACTAATACATCCATGCTTTTTCTTAGTATTATTTGCTACTCTGCTTTGGCTCAAAGAACATAACCTGAGGCTTGATGCATAGACCTTCTCAAATAATGTGACCATCTTCTACTGATTAATGTACAACAATGTGTGGCCTTATATTGATCACATAAAACTGGTTCTTTAATTAACTGCACAGCATGTTCTTCTAAACTCTGCTCTGATATTCAAAGTTCACTTTTCACCCTGTATTTTCTGGAGCTGATAATGTTCTGTCCTTGGATCACTTCTATTTACCATCTACATTAATTCGTTCATCACATTCCTTAGGATTAGAAACATCCTACTATGTCCAGGAATCAGTAAGTTCTCGTCAAGACCAAAAATGACCGCCACAGACTTAAAACTAAAACAGTTTAAAAGGATGTATTCTGAAAAAGCTAGTTTAACTTTAGGGAATGTACTGCCATTAAAAATAAGTTATTGTACAAAGAAACTTTATTTTAAAGTATAATACTTTGGAGCCATTAGGTTTGAATAAGGAATGAAATTGGAAATATATGATTAAGTAATGATGCATTAATTATTTAATTGTTTTATAATGACAGTTTAAGACAATGATTGTGAGGTGTTTTTTACTTTCTACTCTTTGAAGGCGTTTGGCTGAGATACTAAGTTTGGTGATTAAACTGTTTTAATTTTAAGCCAGTGGTGGTCATTTTTGGTTTTAAGTTTTTATTTTTTTTCATTTGGTGGTTTCTAAGTTCTCTTCAGGACATATGTTAATCATTTAGTTTCACCCTTGTTCACTTATGTCAGACATGTGAACATAAAATACTTCAAAGCTAAGTTTAACAAAATCATTGTACTGTATTTTGGAGTTCAGAATTTCCTAAGCATAATAGAACTACACCAGACCAGACAATGTCTTTTGACAGTATTACAAACCATTACATACCTAGGGATTTGGCTTGCCCTGTTGGTTTCTTTCTCCTCTTGCATTTAAAATGTAAGAAATAAAATTACATCAGTGCTGTGTGAATGCAGTAACATCAGCAAACTAATCAAACAAGGTTGGTATGTGACTGGGTAAGAATCAACAATAAAGATAGGTGCATCTTGTTGTAATTTTTCCCCATTTGGATTCTCTGTTTTCATCACTGGCAATACATCTACCAAAAACATTGCAAATTTGCAACTATCTCTATTGCTGATGCAGTTCTGAAGCATCACTTCTGGCATGCAATAAAACAGGAAGGGTGGCTTCCCACTAAGAAAATACTTACAGTTCTAACAACTCCTTTATGAAGGCCAATATAAGGTCTCCCTTCAACTCATAATCGTTAACATTTACAGCATGTCTGCAAGATCTTTTGAGTACAAGACTGTGACCCTCTCCATTCCCCCTCTTATTACTTGAATGCAATGATAAGACCTCCTTTTTCCTAAGCTCTAGTGTTTAGAACTCCTTCTTAAGAACTTTTACCTTCATGATAAGATCTCCTTTTTCCTAAGCTCTAGTGTTTAGAACTCCTTCTTAAGAACTTTTACCTTCTTCTTATACTTTCCTGACTCACTGAAAAGGCCAAAACTCCACTAGCTATAGACATGCATGTTTCAGATTTTTTATGACCTCATCATCACAGCATATGTGGACAGTTTGGCTGTACCATGGAAACACAGGGCCTTTACACCTTGCTGATGTCCATAATCATTAAGGTTTCTGCAAAATATCCAATCTAACATCCAAACCAAAAAGTAAAAAAAGGTCACACAGATAAACCAGATAGTAAAAACTGCAAGAAAAACCTAGCCAAGCTAGAGTTTTCACTGTGTGATACCTTAAACCTGTTGTAATAGAGGCCCATGGGATGTATGCAAATGATCCCTTAAGGACATCAAGTGTTTCAGCTAAATGGCTTCTGAATGTCCATGAATTTTTACTTTTTCTTTTTAAGTCGTTGAAGACATATTAAAGCCAATAAAGCCAAACCCCACTAGCTGTGGACATGCATGTTTCTACATTCTTATGACCTCATGTTTCTAAAGTTAGGACATAATGAATTCTGTACCACTTACCTAGAAGTAGAAACACATTTGCATTTGAAAATAAAGTTGAATGTTCCTGGAGTACTGAGGCTGGGAGAAATTGAATGATATCACACTGAACAGCATTGATTACTTCACTGCTCTGATACTACTCTGTAACAACTTCTGCTTACATAATTACTTACTCTGTGCCTTATACAATTGTGTTACAGCTAGTATTAACTGCAGAAATGACGCATCATCACCGCCCAAGACAGGATCAGTCCTCTGATACCATACACTATGTGCAGGTCACTTCTGTGAGACCATGCACTATGTGCAGAGTGTCATCAAATATTTAACTTGCATCATACAATGCATCAGAATTGTATATGCATGGATACTGCCCTTGAATGATCATGTTCATATGTCTTCAAATGAATGTACCACCAATACATTCTGCTTCCAAAAAGATAATTCCCTCTTTTAGTGGATGATGCTAACCCTAAATCTGTTCAGTGGTGTAGCAGACTGCAGAATACCATCAGTATCGTTTGTAGCAAATAAGAATGCTGAAACCACAGTTTGTCTAGAAATTGGGGCACAACCGATGGTTTCCTCTCAAATGTAGCATAAAAACACAAGGAAGAAAAGTGTCGTGCACAGCCTGAAAGAGATTTTATTTACAAGTGTAATATGCATCATAGAGGAAAAAAATCTTTGCTTACAAATGTGAGCATGGAAGATGTTTCCCTGAGGTTGTATTCAGACTAATTTGATTTACTTCTAGAATTATTAACAATTATATTGTATCTGTGATTTCAATTGCATACTGCAGAAAGAGTGGGGTACAAGAATACACTTTAAAGTTCATTTTGCTCTTTTTCTTAACTGCAGCTGCTCTGGAATTATATATAAATAATGGGCATGTGGATGCCAAGCCCCAAATTTGGAGAGTATGCCCTCCAGAACATATTGTACTGCAGTTTTGCTAAGCTAGGTTAGTTTGTAGGTACAAGAACTTTAACTTTTGCTGTAGTACTGCTCAGGTGTTTAGATTCACTAACTTTATTGTTTTACATTTTATGGTGATATACTCGATCTGGAAATATAGGCTCCAGGATTCTTCTTCTAATTATTATGATTTATTTTTCTGCACTGTATTGATGTGGGTATTCCTGTGGATTTCTGAACAGAAAGGCAACCTGTTATCAACAGATGCACATGATATATAGGCATGTACTCTTCTCTTTTATGGATATGTACATTTATTTTATTTTATTTATTTAACATTTGTTGACCGGGAATGTCCGACTAGGTTCCACAGAGCCTGTTTTCAGCGGAGGCCCGGGGAGAAACACTCCAGATGCATGTCTTTGGAATGTGGGAGGAAACCGGAGTACCCGGAGGAAACCCACGCGAACACAGGGAGAACATGCAAACTCCACACAGAAGGCACCCCAGCCGAGAATCGAACCGGAGAACCTCTTGCTGTAACCTGATGTTGACATCAATTTATAACACTTAACAGACATCATGTCTAGTACAGAAATATCTGAGTACTGTTAAGACATGCAGTGCATAAAAGCAGCTGTGATTGTGTATGATAGTACTACCCAGTCTTGTTTAATGGGGTAGTCAGGCAGATAGAAGCTACTTAACAATGAATGTCATCTATACTTTTTGTCTTAAAAGTGCTGAGTACCCATTTTTTCATACCTTCCTGTGGCTATTTCCCAATCACCTTTTCGATAAAGCTGATCAATTGAAATTCATCAGATGTGTAATGTGATAGGCCATCAGCTATGGATATTGAAGGAAGTGACAATTCAAATGCTTTCTATTGTGTACTATTTTTTTTATTGAAGTAACATGCTGATGTCACATCTATGGAGATGTTTGAAGCAAATAATTATGACATGCGCTGTAATAATCATCTTGGTGAAACCAGACAAAATGCTGGAAGATGGAAACTACACAAATATAGATATTCATCATAAGGAACATTTCTGCTGGAATTCATTAAATGCTTGGGGAATAGCTGAATGAACCAGCCTGCATGGAATGAAGAAACTGGGTATCAGCAGGACATAAGTAAAGGACACACTGGAGACTGCAGTGATCCATGAATCCTGTGGAGGAAGGTGGGAGTAGGGGCAATACCCTTATACAAAGTGGGTCTCCACTGCCATGAAAATTCTTATTTTTTGGTAATAATATGTCAATAGCTGCAGACTATACAAGTAGATATTACCTCCTTAGCGTTTAGTAGAGCATTTGACACTGTTGACCATGATGTCTTTTTTGCCCCCTACTCTTTATTGCTGACACCCATATGTCTCCATTGGCCCATTTATTCCTTCCTTTCTTCCCTCTTCCCTCACTAGGGAGCAAGGCATATAACAAAATACCGATATATCCCTAAACAGTGGTGGGCCCTTGCTCCTCAGGAAGAGAATGGCCTTTAAAAATATTCCATAGGTGAGATCCCCATCCCACTTTGAGAAGGATGAGTGCTATAATGCTAACATCATATAGGTAGCCTGGAGCTGGAATTTTATATATGCAAAGGATGAGGAAGCTATAACTTGGCAGAGCAAGTTTGATTATTGTAGGCATCCTCATAGCCACACAAGATACAAAGTTATAGGTCTCCTACTCATAATCAGTGAAATATTTTCCTGTCTTCACCAGTGTCAGGCTGTGGATGTTGATTCATTACTGGGACTAAGCAGAAATTCCTTAAGATTCCAAGAGCAGAATAAGTATTTCTTACAGTTATTTCATTGAATTGCACTTCTGTAATGCTTATATTTGTGCTATACAGTTAATCTACTATATTTTGCACTGTTATAAAGCTTTTATTACTGTTTCGCTGCATTTATGTAGTGTTTTATACCATTTTAACTGTATTTTCCATTGCTAGATACTGTTTCATTACTCTAATTGCATGTTTACTGAATTACTTAATGTAAACTGATTTTCATACTGAGAGTTGTATTTTCTGTTTGTGAGTGCAGTGTCCATGCTTTTCTGTGCATTTTTTTTTTGAGGTTTCTGCGTTCTAGTCAGGTATCATATAACTGATTTGTTTGCAGTTAAAAGCATTCTTTAGAGTCTCCTTGCTCCTTTATCTGTTTAAAACTTTCATTTAGTGGCTACAGCTAGTAGCTGTAATAGTGTACATTACTATAATTACATTTTTATTAAATTACTAAACTGTAAACTGCTTTTTCATACTGAGACTTGTATTTTCTGTTTGTGAGTGCTCTGTTTGTGCATTTATCATGAGGTTTCTGTGTTCTGCTCAGGTAGCATAATCTTGATTGAGGCCTGCTGTTGTCCAGGCCTGGTAGTTTTGTTTGTTGAGTTTCCTGTGTTTCTGGCAGCCATTTTCTATTGATAGTGTGTTGTCTTCATTATTATTGACAGTAACAGGGTTTCCTGACTTTTTGTAACATGAGTGATTGGGTAACAGCAGGGCCTTGTAGGACTGAGTAGTAATTCACACTTATTGATTCTTCCATCCTTTCTGGTATATAAACCCTGTGTCTGCAAAGGCTTGTGCTTGTATCTACCAGGCTGTGGATGTTGATTCATTACTGGGACTAAACAGAAATTCCTTAAGATTCCAAGAGCAGAATAAGTATTTCTTACACTTATTTCATTGAATTGCACTTCTGTAATGCTTACAATTGTGCTATACAGTTAATCTACATTTTGCACTGTTATAAAGCTTCTTTTACTGTTTCACTGCATTTATGTACTGTTTTATACTGTTTTAACATTATTTTTCATTGCTAGATACTGTTTCATTACTGTAATTGCATGTTTACTTAATTACTTAACTGTAAACTGCTTTTTCATACTGAGAGTTGTATTTTCTGTTTGTGAGTACTTTATCCATGCTTTTCTGTGCATTTTGTGAGGTTTCTGTGTTCTAGTCAGGTATGATATAACTGATTTGTTTGCAGTTAAAAGCATTCTCTAGAGTCCCTTTGCTCCTTTATCTGTTTAAACCTTTCATTTAGTGGCTACAGCTAGTAGCTGTAATAGTTTCCCACCCCCTTCCTATTGTTTCTTGTTCTTATACTTGGTGGCTTTGCAATTGCCTGCCCATACTGTATATCTGATCTGGGACACTCCTCCCAGTCTAGTGTCTTTAGTTCATTCTACCTAATAGTGAGAGAACATTTGAGAAGGCCAACCCACTTAGATTCTTAACCATGAATTATCTTTTGTTCCAGCTTTCTTCTTTTCCACTTTACAAAAAAAAATTCTAAGCTTGTCTCCCCCATTTCCTCTAACTAGTCTAGCCCAGATACAGATTTGCTGTATCCTGGACTGCTTGTAAACTCCTGAGCCACCCAAGCCTGTCTGTGTTGGAGGGAAGCCTGCTAGCTTATCAGTGAGAGTGGTAAGCACTAGATAACCTATCTACCACATAAGGAGTGGTTTCTGGCCCAGAAATTTTAGTTATTGGCCATTTAGGCAGTTTTTCCACCTCTCTCAACTTTCTGATTTAAAAGCCTGCATTTGTACTTGTTTCCCCCCTTTACTGTGACTAGTCTAGTCCAGATACAGATTTGCTGTATCCAGGACTGTTTGTAAGGTCCTGAGGCCCCCAAAGCCTTTCTGTGTTGGTGGGAAACGTGCTAGCTTATCAGTGGGAGTGGTAAGCACTAGGTAACCTATCAAGCACATAAGGAGTGGTTTCTGGCCCATAAATTGTATTTATTGGCCGTTTGGGCAGTTTCTTCCATCTCTTTCAACTTTCTGCCTTAAAAGCCTGTGTTTATGCTTGCTTCACCCCTTTCCTGTAACTAGTCTAGTCCAGATACATATTTGCTGTGTCCAAGACTGTTTGCAAGCTTATGAACCCCCCAAGCCTGTCTGTGTTAGAGGGAAGCCTTCCAGCTTATCAGTGGGAGTGGTAAGCACTAGGTAGCCTATCTACCACAAGACGAGTGGTTCCTGGCCCAGAAATTGTAGTTTATTGGCTGTTTGGACAGTTTTTCCATCTCTCTCAACTTTCCGGTTTAGAAGCCCATGTTTGCACTTGTTTCACACCTTTCCTGTAACTAGTCTAGTCCAGATACAGACTTGCTGTATCCAGGACTGTTTGTAAGCTTTTGAGCGGTGCCAGAGTCTGCTCTTCAATTTTTCCCTCAGATCTACTAGTTTTCTCCTCTCCTGCACTTATACTAGGTTATTAGTCTAGCACTTTACCAGATTTCTTGTAGCAATTATTGTAGCACACAAAAGTGCTACCAGCACTAAACGTTCTTCAAGGAAACAGATCCAGCATTTATTATCAATGCCCACCCCTCCAGGCATGTCTAAAGGTAGGTTCCCTGTGCTTTCTCCTATTAATCTGGAGAACTTGGGCTTCCTGAAGCAATGTAGCAACTGCCTCATGTACCCTGACAACCCTTTACTCTTACCTTCCAACACTCAGACTTGCGAGAGATGCACTTATAGACCCAAACTGGAACCCACGCACTCTCCAGCCAAGACCGGAATAGCTGGTCAAGAGGAGAAGGTCAGCACTTGCACCACACCACATAGAACACATAGCCCTCCAGAACACACACCAGCAATGCCTTCACATAAAAACACAAACCACAAACCCACCTCTATGGAGGCTCTCAATAAAAATCTACCCAAGCAGCAGAGACCTCCAAGGCAGAAACACACTCGACCACCACAACACAACACTAATCATGAGACACATACCTCTCCTAAACAGTGTGGCACTCCACCAAAGCCCCTAAGGCAAAATAGCATGCCCAACACATTAGTCATAGGTGACTTGATAGTGAGGCAAACTGATGTCCCACTCACTAGGTTGAATAAGGAGAAAGTAACAGTCAGCTGCCTGTCAGTTCCCAGAATCCACCACAAAATGCACACACTCAGGTCCCTCAACAACAGGTACAAATATGACTCTGTTGTTGTACATGTGGGTGTGAATGACCTGAGATGTACCTCCCTGGACTACATGAAAAGAGACATGGAGGAGCTCTCGGATTGTGTAGCCCAGGCAGGAATGACCCTAGCCCTGAGCAGCATCTTACCATCACCCAGAATGATACCACAGTACAAGCAGAAAATGATCAATTTCAACAATTGGCTAAGTTTCTGGTGTCATTATAAGGGAATCCAGTATCTGTCTGGCTAGGATGACATGATTGATAGACCTCGATGCTTTACCAGTGATGGCCTGCATCTGTCACCCCCCTGGGCTTCTGGATATTGGCTAAGGCACTTGCAACCCCTATAGTGCCTCCTTTTTTAGGCAGTGTTCCAAAGACCAAATTACCACCGTAACAGCTACAAACAAATGCAATCTGAGGGTCATGCTGCTCAGTGCTAGAAGTCTAAATCTCAAAATACACTCGCTCGAAGCACTCCTTAAAATGGAATACATCGACATTTGTGCTGTAACAGACACATGGTTTAAGGCAGCAGAAAGCACCCCTGCACTACCAGGCTATAGCTCATTCCACACCTTTTGGCCTCAGAACTTAGACCAAAGCTCCAAAGGTGGTGATGTTTCCATATTCATAAAGGATGTGCTCACCTCCAGACCAGTAGCCCAACATAACACATCAGAGATACTTCAGGTGCAGCTAATATTGGGTAAGACAGCAATTCAGGTCATAGCCTGCTATAGGTTCCCAACCATGTCCTAAGACTCGCACTCCATGTTTCTAAACTCCCTGGAGAATATTAGGGTCCAACCTAACACTTTGTTACTAGGCAACTTTAGTGACCTCCTCCATTAACTGGGTAAAGTACTCATGTACCAATACACTTGCCCAATGTTTCCTGGAGTTCATTAATTCCAATGCCCTGGACAAGCTCGTTCTTACCCACACTAGAGGTAGAAACATCCTTGACCTGGTCATTACTAACATGGGAGACCATTGCTCTACACCAATAGTTAGCTCCTCCCTGGTTAGATCCGACCACAAACTAATCACCTTGGAAATCCACATACCTCCTTACCACCACCCACCCCGCAAAGGTAAACATCATGAAAAACTTCTCCAAAGCTAACTTTGGGCTCCTAAAAAGAGAGGTGGCTAACTTCACAGAACCCATGCAAATGGAGAATAGTTGTGTGACTGCAGAATCATACACCAATGCACTGTATGAACAAGTACACAAATGTATGGATCTCACCATACCCAATAGAACCAAGATGCTCTTCTCCAAAAAAAAGAAGCCAATCTGGTAGTTCCCTGCCATAAACAAACTTTACAACAGAAGGAGGATACTGATGCAGAATAAGGTGAAGTCCCAAGACTGGAAAAACTCCCTTATCGGCCTCAACAAAAAGTCGAGATCCCTCATCAAGTCCTCTAAAGCTAGCTATGAAAACAGAATTGCAGCAGATAATAAAGACAACCACAAGGCCTTCTATAGTTATGTAAAGAATCTCCACGGCAATACCCAGATTTGCTCTGAGCTACTGCACAATGGTACCTCCTATACCAAGCCAACAGATATTGCCAGTACACTGGCCAACATATTCAGTGCCAACTTTACCCCTCTCTCCGTCCGAAAGGACCAATCACAATACCAGTAGATTGCAAGGCACCCAGTATTACTGCTGCATAGGTTAAAACAGCACTGTCCAAGGCCAAGAATACAGCTTCTATGGGACCTGACAATATCCCTGGTTGTGTTCTACATGAACCACAGAGTGAACTGGCACCTCACCAGTGTGCTTTGTTCAATCACAGCCTCACCTCAGGCTTTGTCCCTACCGAATGGCGCATTGCTACAATCATTCCTCCCCACAAAGGAGGAGTGACTACAGACTCAGGGAACTATCGCCCCATTAGCCTGATGAGTCTGATATGCAAAGTTATGGAACACATCCTCATGGACCTAATAAACAAGGATATAGGGAATCTCCAAACTCAGGATCCCACACAGTTTGGTTTTGGGAAGGGTAGATCATGACTGCTCAACTTGGTCGACTTCTTTGAGTTAGTCACCAGAGCTGTGGAAGAAGGCAAGGTGATTCATACAGCCTTCCTTGATCTGGCCAAGGCTTTTGATACCATTCCCCACTGAGGAATCATAGAAAAACCCACTAAGCTTGGCATCAACCCCTATATCACTAGGTGGGTTGCAAACTGGCTCACAGATAGAACCCACAGGGTGAAAGCAGCTGACTCCCAGTCAGACTGCAGACTAGTCACGAGTGGAGTCCCACAGGGTTCGGACCTGGGTCCTCTCCTGTTTGGTATCTACTTCTCTGAAGTCCAGGCCAACATGAAGGGACTCTGGCTGACAAAGTTCATAGACGATTGCAAGTTGGTAGCTGTTATTAACTCAACCAACAAGGAGGTAAACAAACTAGATAAACACCAACGAGGAACCTTGTTCAGCAAGAACGAAGCACACCAGCTGTAAAAGTCTTAACGCTTTTAATTAATTCCACAAAAAGAGCGTTTTCGCCACGGACCTCCGTGGCTTCATCAGAGAATACCAAAATTACAAAAAGTCAAGTGAAGTTAACAGTTTTATATTAAAGTAATACGGGAAATGACATCATTGACACATCCTAAAGTGCCGCAGCATACGTTAATGTAAAAACAAATAAAAAAATGCCACATTACGTGCACAATATAAAAAAAGAACAATAAACAAGTTATCCTTTCCATTAGTTGAAAATCTATCCACCCACACAGGCTCGACCAAAATGTGTTTAAAAACAATGCATAGAAAACAACTTTTTCTATAGAATAAACTAGAATGATCATAACCTAATGTAAAATGGCAAACAAGCCACCTAAAATCCTATTGTTTATGCACCTATTACATAAGTAACTAAAGGTGTGAAGCAAATAAAAGCAATAAAAAGAAAAAAGGAAGAAAAAAGTGTGCACATTTATGTGTGTGTTAAAACTGCAAATGTTGGTTAAATGCTAGTTTTATGTTGTTATGTTAGTATTAGGAAACTGCATTAAAAACCTCTAGTGCAACTACAAAAGCACCATGAATGTGAAGGCTCCTTTTGCCTCTAGGCACTGTCTCAAAGTTATCGAAAATAACTTCTCAACTTTAGAACAGGTGCAATGTTACAATTACTATTGAGGCCGGGATGGTTAAATGCATCCAAGCGCAACTGCCATTCCAGTTCTTTGTTCTCCAATATCAAGGAAAAAGGTCCACCCCTAGATTTTACAGGTACATGATCTATTGCCATAAAATTAAAACTATGGCCTGGATTTAAGGCAATGTGCTTAGCTAAGGCATTATCATCCCTATTGTTTCTAATCGCATAAAGGTGCTCGTACATTCTCTCCCGCAGCCTTCTGTCAGTTTTCCCAATATAGAACCCCCGACAGCAATTGCACAAAGCAATATAGATGATAGATCTACTCTCACAATTTAGGGGTAACCTAATGGTGTACTTGACATCCCTCACTTGAAACGTCTCACCAACACAAATATTGTTGCAAAACTTGCAAAACCCGCATCTAGTCATTCCTCTCCTTTTGAAAAAGGAACCTCCATACTCGTTCCTTTGCATGAGTTCTTTAAGGTTATTAGACCTCCTAAAAATGAATCTAGGTTCCACCCCCAGTTTTTCAACCAGGAAACCATTTGAAGAGATGAGATACCAGTTTTTCCTAATGATATCTAAGATACCTTGAGTATTCATGCTATAAGTAGTAACAAAACTCAGAGAGAAATTACACTCGGGTCTTGGAGATGCACTTATAATGCTCGTCTCTTCCCCCTCAGATGTCATAGCTCGACCAGGGTTCCCATCGACATCATTCGATGCTAATTTGTGTTGGAAAAGTAAGGGTTTATAAAAGCCCTTTATCCTTTTAGATGTAACTTCCTCAATGAGTTCGCCCAGCAAGACATCAGGGTACCCCCTATTTGAGAACATCTCCTTCAACAAAGTACACTCCTTAGTGAAGTCCACCAAAGTACTGCACATTCTTCCTGCCCTCACCAGCTGGCCCTTCACAATGGACCTTTTTTGTTTGTATGGGTGAAAGCTGGTGAAGTGCAGGAAAGAGTTGCAGTACGTGGACTTCCTGTACACTGTTGATGTCAAAACGTTGTTAGTTGTGTCTTTCACTAATTTAACATCCAGATAGTCTATCTCAACAAGTGAGAACTTGAATGTAAATTTCAAAAAGTCAGTTGAAGAGTTTATGGATTCCACAAACTCTATTGCTTGTGCTTCTGATCCCCTGAACAACAAAAACATGTCGTCCAGGAACCGGGTATAGAATGTAACAAGCCCACTATTGCCAAGAATTCTGTTCAATATGTTTGCCTCCCAGTAGCCCATCACATAATTTGCTACCCCTGCACCACAGGGAGAACCCATAGCCACCCCACGTTTCTGCAAGAAGAACTCTCCATTAAATATAAAGTAGTTGCTAGTCAGTACAATCTCCAATAACTCCGTAACCAAATCAACCTCAAGTTTAGAGGCACCTAGATTATTCAACATAATACCAATCCACTCCACCGCCTCGACATGTGGAATGGAGGTATATAGATCTATGACGTCAATGGTCAGCAAATTATTGTTGTCATGGTAAGGTACCCGATTAATGTTTTCAAGAAACGTCCATGAATCCCTACATATACTAGGGATCCCTTTAATATACTTATCAAGTATCTGGGTGATGAATTTTGAACATGGATAAGTTATGGACGACCTCCCGTCGATCAGTGCCCTCATGGGAGGGTCACTGATGCTCTTATGGATTTTGGGGATACCAAACATTACGGGTATCTTAGAACAGGTTATATCGATATAGTTGTACAAGTTCATATCGATTTTGCCCATCAAAAATAGGTCCCTGAAATAACCTCTGATTCTTTGAATGCTGCCATTGACTTCGTTCTTTGAGGATACTGTATAAGCATCACCTTCTAATAATAATGACATCTTTTCATTGTATGTTGTATTATGGAAAATGACCAGTCCCCCACCCTTATCGGGTTTTAATACCCGTATAGGTAAACGACTGACCTCGTCTAGAAGTGCCATCTGTTCTTTAGTAACATTATATTGTTTAGCCCAAGATCCATATTTAGTGTTATGGGCTAAAAATCTAAAGTCCATTTCACAGTTATTTTCAAAAAGCTGTAAAGTGGAATGTAAAGGGGGGTTGAACACGCTAGCTAATTTCAGTTTGTTAACCATAGAATCTTCCTCCATTAATCCATCACCATTTGTCGGTTGGTCAAACAAGAGTTGGAGGTTCATCTTTCTTACAAAACATTTAAGCTCAATGATTTCTTTGGCAATATTACCGTTCCTACTTTGAGACAGTGCCTAGAGGCAAAAGGAGCCTTCACATTCATGGTGCTTTTGTAGTTGCACTAGAGGTTTTTAATGCAGTTTCCTAATATTAACATAACAACATAAAACTAGCATTTAACCAACATCTGCAGTTTTAACACACACATAAATGTGCATACTTTTTTCTTCCTTTTTTCATTTTATTGTTTTTATTTGCTTCACACCGTTAGTTACTTATGTAATAGGTGCATAAACAATAAGATTTTAGGTGGCTTGTTTGCCATTTTACATTAGGTTATGATCATTCTAGTTTATTCTATAGAAAAAGTTGTTTTCTATGCATTGTTTTTAAACACATTTTGGTCGAGCCTGTGTGGGTGGATAGATTTTCAACTAATGGAAAGGATAACTTGTTTATTGTTCTTTTTTTATATTGTGCACGTAATGTGGCATTTTTTTATTTTTTTTTTTTTTATTTGTTTTTACATTAACGTATGCTGCGGCACTTTAGGATGTGTCAATGATGTCATTTCCCGTATTACTTTAATATAAAACTGTTAACTTCACTTGACTTTTTGTAATTTTGGTATTCTCTGATGAAGCCACGGAGGTCCGTGGCGAAAACGCTCTTTTTGTGGAATTAATTAAAAGCGTTAAGACTTTTACAGCTGGTGTGCTTCGTTCTTGCTGAACAAGGTTCCTCGTTGGTGTTTATCTAGTTTGTTTACCTCCTTGTTGGTTGCGCTTGTTTGTTTCGTTGAGGACACCTGTTGGTTCGGCATCTACTAGCACAGCGGTATGGCAAGTGGAAATAACGGAGTGGAGATGGATTTAACAGCCCTACTGTCTGGGTTATCGGAGAGACTTGATCAAATTAATTCAAGAATGGATAACATGCAAACTGCATTTCAGGAACTAAAAGAGAGACAACCGGTCGGTGCCGAGTTGATGGGGCCGAGTCAAGGCAGTGAAAATGATTGGATTCCGGCGGCACAACCGGAACGGCGGTTGTTAGAGCCTTCCATTACTAACTCAGGTACCAGTCAGAATATGAGTTCTTTTCGAGCGGGCAGTGTTCCATTTAATGAAGGTGAGGCCGACCGTTCAGGGTCTTATGCAGGAGTAGTATCTAATGTCCGTTTTAATGGCGACCAACGGACGGACCAGGACACTAATGCAAGTAGAACTATTGACAGGGTTGATGGACTACCCAACCTTGGTGGTTGGTTACTGGACACTACCAGCTTTACTTTTGGGCAGCAAGGTATGACTTCTGGGACTGGTTTATCTAACAGCAGCATATGTTTATCTGATAAACTTAAACTGTTTGACTCCAAACTGCTTAAACTTAAAAAGTTGCAGTTGGAGTCTGCATATTTTAAACAGTGCATTGCGGAAGAGCTGGTACCGAAGGGACTACGTAACAACTTTATGCCGTCAGGCCTTATTGCTGACCCTGGTTTTTTAACTGACTTAGAAACCTTGTTTCAGAAGCAAGGTAGTGAATTACTTGACTTAATTGTGAAATATTATGCAGTACATATTGACATTTTATTGAATGATATAAATGACCTGGACAAAGATGTTAAAGCCCACCTTGACTTTAGTAGATACAGGTTCGACTATGGGAGAATTTTATCAAGCATAGACACACTTTTAATTAAATTAAAAGGTAATAAAAGCAGGAAATTAGTCCGAGACAGGGAGGCATACTTGAAAAAAACTGCATACCCTAATCTTAAAGGCAATGGCAACACACGCACAGGTATAGGTAGAGGGAACTCAATTGTATTAACAGAAGAGAATGATACTAGACTTGAAGACATTTTAGAGGAGGATGTCTTTGAAAGTAATGCCAGTGATAATAACGATGAACCTAGGAGGAGTAATAGAATCAAGGCGATAGCCAGGCACGGAGGAGGACCTGGTAATTCCCAAGGGGCCTCTAGTAATAATAATAAATCTAACAAGCAGAATTCAGGTCACAACAACAGTAATTTTTTAGGCCAGCGCGACAGGAGGCCACATGCGAACAGGAGAAAGAATTAGTGGTAGACCTGGGCGATGAAGGGATAGAGAGGGGTGCTCCTTTGTGTGATGGCTTACATATCACAGCCTTCCTGGACCAACCATCGGAAACCAGCTACCCCACTATTCTTACAAACAAAAATGGTGATTTCAGGATTTACAACTTTTCTGACATCACCATAGACAATCAGCTCATTGAATTACTTGCTTTTGGAAACTCTTTCGTTCCAAGTAGGAACGGTAATATTGCCAAAGAAATCATTGAGCTTAAATGTTTTGTAAGAAAGATGAACCTCCAACTCTTGTTTGACCAACCGACAAATGGTGATGGATTAATGGAGGAAGATTCTATGGTTAACAAACTGAAATTAGCTAGCGTGTTCAACCCCCCTTTACATTCCACTTTACAGCTTTTTGAAAATAACTGTGAAATGGACTTTAGATTTTTAGCCCATAACACTAAATATGGATCTTGGGCTAAACAATATAATGTTACTAAAGAACAGATGGCACTTCTAGACGAGGTCAGTCGTTTACCTATACGGGTATTAAAACCCGATAAGGGTGGGGGACTGGTCATTTTCCATAATACAACATACAATGAAAAGATGTCATTATTATTAGAAGGTGATGCTTATACAGTATCCTCAAAGAACGAAGTCAATGGCAGCATTCAAAGAATCAGAGGTTATTTCAGGGACCTATTTTTGATGGGCAAAATCGATATGAACTTGTACAACTATATCGATATAACCTGTTCTAAGATACCCGTAATGTTTGGTATCCCCAAAATCCATAAGAGCATCAGTGACCCTCCCATGAGGGCACTGATCGACGGGAGGTCATCCATAACTTATCCATGTTCAAAATTCATCACCCAGATACTTGATAAGTATATTAAAGGGATCCCTAGTATATGTAGGGATTCATGGACGTTGCTTGAAAACATTAATCGGGTACCTTACCATGACAACAATAATTTGCTGACCATTGACGTCATAGATCTATATACCTCCATTCCACATGTCGAGGCGGTGGAGTGGATTGGTATTATGTTGAATAATCTAGGTGCCTCTAAACTTGAGGTTGATTTGGTTACGGAGTTATTGGAGATTGTACTGACTAGCAACTACTTTATATTTAATGGAGAGTTCTTCTTGCAGAAACGTGGGGTGGCTATGGGTTCTCCCTGTGGTGCAGGGGTAGCAAATTATGTGATGGGCTACTGGGAGGCAAACATATTGAACAGAATTCTTGGCAATAGTGGGCTTGTTACATTCTATACCCGGTTCCTGGACGACATGTTTTTGTTGTTCAGAGGATCAGAAGCACAAGCAATAGAGTTTGTGGAATCCATAAACTCTTCAACTGACTTTTTGAAATTTACATTCAAGTTCTCACTTGTTGAGATAGACTATCTGGATGTTAAATTAGTGAAAGACACAACTAACAACGTTTTGACATCAACAGTGTTCAGGAAGTCCACGTACTGCAACTCTTTCCTGCACTTCACCAGCTTTCACCCATACAAACAAAAAAGGTCCATTGTGAAGGGCCAGCTGGTGAGGGCAGGAAGAATGTGCAGTACTTTGGTGGACTTCACTAAGGAGTGTACTTTGTTGAAGGAGATGTTCTCAAATAGGGGGTACCCTGATGTCTTGCTGGGCGAACTCATTGAGGAAGTTACATCTAAAAGGATAAAGGGCTTTTATAAACCCTTACTTTTCCAACACAAATTAGCATCGAATGATGTCGATGGGAACCCTGGTCAAGCTATGACATCTGAGGGGGAAGAGACGAGCATTATAAGTGCATCTCCAAGACCCGAGTGCAATTTCTCTCTGAGTTTCGTTACTACTTATAGCATGAATACTCAAGGTATCTTAGATATCATTAGGAAAAACTGGTATCTCATCTCTTCAAATGGTTTCCTGGTTGAAAAACTGGGGGTGGAACCTAGATTCATTTTTAGGAGGTCCAATAACCTTAAAGAACTCATGCAAAGGAACGAGTATGGAGGTTCCTTTTTCAAAAGGAGAGGAATGACTAGATGCGGGTTTTGCAAGTTTTGCAACAACATTTGTGTTGGTGAGACGTTTCAAGTGAGGGATGTCAAGTACACCATTAGGTTACCCCTAAATTGTGAGAGTAGATCTATCATCTATATTGCTTTGTGCAATTGCTGTCGGGGGTTCTATATTGGGAAAACTGACAGAAGGCTGCGGGAGAGAATGTACGAGCACCTTTATGCGATTAGAAACAATAGGGATGATAATGCCTTAGCTAAGCACATTGCCTTAAATCCAGGCCATAGTTTTAATTTTATGGCAATAGATCATGTACCTGTAAAATCTAGGGGTGGACCTTTTTCCTTGATATTGGAGAACAAAGAACTGGAATGGCAGTTGCGCTTGGATGCATTTAATCATCCCGGCCTCAATAGTAATTGTAACATTGCACCTGTTCTAAAGTTGAGAAGTTATTTTCGATAACTTTGAGACAGTGCCTAGAGGCAAAAGGAGCCTTCACATTCATGGTGCTTTTGTAGTTGCACTAGAGGTTTTTAATGCAGTTTCCTAATATTAACATAACAACATAAAACTAGCATTTAACCAACATCTGCAGTTTTAACACACACATAAATGTGCATACTTTTTTCTTCCTTTTTTCATTTTATTGTTTTTATTTGCTTCACACCGTTAGTTACTTATGTAATAGGTGCATAAACAATAGGATTTTAGGTGGCTTGTTTGCCATTTTATATTAGGTTATGATCATTCTAGTTCATTCTATAGAAAAAGTTGTTTTCTATGCATTGTTTTTAAATACATTTTGGTCGAGCCTGTGTGGGTGGATAGATTTTCAACTAATGGAAAGGATGACTTGTTTACTGTTCTTTTTTATATTGTGCACGTAATGTGGCATTTTTTTATCTGTTTTTACATTAACGTATGCTGCGGCACTTTAGGATGTGTCAATGATGTCATTTCCCGTATTACTTTAATATAAAACTGTTAACTTCACTTGACTTTTTGTAATTTTGGTATTCTCTGATGAAGCCACGGAGGTCCGTGGCGAAAACGCTCTTTTTGTGGAATTAATTAAAAGCGTTAAGACTTTTACAGCTGGTGTGCTTCGTTCTTGCTGAACAAGGTTCCTCGTTGGTGTTTATCTAGCTGTTATTAACTCCCCAAGTGATGGCCTCACTGAGACCAATGACTGGTGTCAGAACCATGGCCTTTAGCTCAATGCCAAAAAAATTGTCATCATCCCCTTTGGGAAAAACATGGTTCCCATGAATTATCACATTGATGGTAGTCCACTGAACACAGAAGATGTTATAAGAGATGTGGGAACACAGGTTGACAGCAACCTCTCTTTTGATCACCACATTGCCACTGTGCTCAGAAAGTCCTTCTGTGTGGCACATCTCATTATAAACAGGTCATTGTCTCCCTCTACTCTTCCCTCATTAGGCCAATCATTGAGTACAATCCCCCATTTGGCATGTACCTTACTAGACACCTGTAACAACTGGAGAGACCTCAAAAGTACCTCACAAAGAGCATCCTAGCCCTTAAAGGAGTACCGCACCCACAGACTCAAAAAACTTGTTTAAAACATCATGGCATGATGTTTTCTACACTTTAACAGCACTCTGGGATTATTTACAGGATTTTAAATATTTTTATATGTAATTCCAGACTCTGACCACCTGGAGGCTGGCATATTGATGTGGTTTGGATAAATCAGGTTGCCATCCAGTATCCCAGAAATCATTGTTTGGCTCAAAAATGTTACATCATGCAGGCCTCCGTTTGCCTAAAGTTCCTGTCATTTCATAGATGTTGCATGCGTACAAAGTACTGAGTAAAATAGAACAGTTTAAGTAACATTACCTGCTGCTGGATGATTACTTAAAACAGAAACAGTGCAAATGCCACAGAACACACTCAAAGTGCTGTTTACTGCTGCCTCTTTTTCTAACTTAGTTTAAATGGCACTAATTTGTGAGACAATGAATTCCAGTCCATTTACTTCTCCCCTCCCCCATAACACTTAGCTTCCCTAGCTGTCAAAGTCCTGAGGGTAATTTGACCTGGTAACTCCATTGTTTGGCAGACCTCAGCAGGGTGCTTGACTCATGTAATTTAATCTTTGCTCTAGCATTTCCTTTGTTAGAGGGGACATTTTTTGCTGCACTATAGCCATGGCCTTACTTGACTGCAATCACATCCAGTAAGGTCTTGCACCAAGAAGCTAAAGAATAAAACATTTATACTATAGTCACCCAAAAAATCCTTTACTTCCCTGAAAAAACACCTATCCTTACTAAACGTATTAGTCCCTATAAAAATCTTTCTAACCTTCGCTCTTCACACAAACTTTTAGTATCCACACATAAATCTAATAATAAAGCAGGTGACTCACTTTTCTCCTACACAGTGGGGAAAAGCTGGAACCTTCTTCCTAAGGACCTCACTATGATCTCCTCTTCCTCACTCTTCAAAAAGAAACTCAAACTTCATCTTACTAAGCACTGGCTCTGTCCATGCAGCAACCCTGACTAAAATCTCTCCTCCTTTACAACACTACATTCTCTCTTCCTATGCTTATCCTCCCTACTCTCTTCTCATTCCTTAGGCCACTTAGCATGTTACTTTGAACTACCTTCTCCTTGCTTCTCATATTAGATTTTACTTCTCCTTCTTACCTTACTTTTACCAAACCTCTCTGTATTTCTCTCTCCTCTTTCCTTTTGTCTTTTTGTTCCACAACTACTCTCCTCCCTATTTCCTTGCACTCTCTTAAAAAAAAAAAAAAAAAAAAAATATATATATATATATATATATATATATATTTTATAGATTTAAAGGAATGAGGATTTCCTTTTATTTTAGCTGTATTGTTAACATTTGTAAACTATTTTGTATTTCTTCTTGTCCTTTGATTTGTTTTAAATTGTCTGTTCTTTTGGAGCTTTTCTCCCCGGGCCTCTACTGAAAATGGACATATATCCAGTTAGACTAGCCCGGTCAACAAATGTTAAATAAATAAATAAATAAATAAATAAATAAATAAATAAATAAAAATATTAACCAGTTTAGATCTTTATTAAAGTGTTAAGGTATCACTTCATGCTTCCACCTTGTTAAAAATTGAGATTTACATGTGCAAAGTGTGTTGGTATGCAGTGTTTGCCTTCATATGTTTTTACTCCAATGGTTGGTTTGCAAAAAAAACCTTTTGCAGTGTCCCTGGATTTGTCTTTGTACATACAAACCACATTGTTATATTTTCCCCTTCCTTTTTCTTGTGTCCAGAAGTCACTTATAACAAAGTAAATTTTTTATTGATTTTTTTTTAAATAAAGGACATCAAAGTGAACTTACCTTGAATCAGATAATGGATGCCACTGCAAAGAATCACTGTTGAAATATTTGTGCATGGACAAAATACCTTACTAAATCTATTTGCCAGTCTCCAGTTCAATTGGTGCTATGGCTTTAATATACTGGTGCGTTTGATCATGCCTTCCAAATATCTCCACCATTACATACCAGTTTTGCAGTGTAGTAACCACCCGACATGCCCATACACCTTTAGCCATCAGTATGCAGCTACTCCTGTTCATGTGAGTATGTGAATTCATTTTCAGACTTAAGTTGTGGAAGCTGCACTGAATAATTCTAGGTGCTTGTTCAGGTTTCACATGGTACTTGCTTACAGCTACTCTCATGTTAAGCCACTATGAATATGTTGCACTGCCACCTCTGATACCAGGGTAATGTTTTAATCTTTCTATTCCTGCACTGCACACTAGCAGTATCTGGTGCAAATACAACAGAGAAGTATGCAAGCGATACACCATCTAAGCATCATTTGCCGTGCAGAATGTACAAGTATGCATACCAAATTTCTGTGTTTCCAAACATCAATGTTACTACACTATTACTGAATAAAATGAACAGCACTCAGGCTAGGGGAAGGACAAGGGAACCATGACATCACAGAATGGGTGGGTCTTATTATTTTAGTTAGAATCAAATGATGGCTGTGGTGATGTCACTTTGGGGGAGGGAACTGATTAAAAAAAAAAAAGTACCTGCACTGCCTGGCCTCGATGATGTCAGTAATTGGGCGACTCCAGCAAGCTTTATTCAAACTGAGAGAATTATTTTGTAAGTGAAACCATCACAGTATGAGAAGGTAGGCTTCTGTTACAGAAGTAAGGAGAATTATAAAAATTGTAAATGCTTTATTGTTGTTGCTTTACAGAGGACAATGTAAATAGGGAGGAAAAGGGCCGTGAAGTTGAGGAATACATTAGAGAAACCTGTTGTACTCCTTTAAACACTTCTTCGATATGGACAGACTTAAAAAACTCCTACTATTCTCTGTATCATATTGCCTACTTAGAGGTGATCTCTGCTTGACTTACAAAGCTATGTCTGACCCAGCTCTGTTAGAAATACTACATCTAAAGAAATCCCAATCCCTCTGCACCACACACTCCAGAGACCTCATCCTCATTACCACAATTAACAGAACACGCTGGAGGGACAGGTTCATAACCCAGAGACTGCCCATGCTGTGCAACAGATTTCCCATACATGTCAAGCAAAGCACCTCACTGACCCTCTTCAAGACAAATCTTGATGAGTGGATGGGAAACAGAAAATTCACCCTGGGGATTACTCCAGTGGCTCTACTCAACAGAGGCACTGGGAACTAAGGTCAGGTAGCACTATGCCAGGGTAATCCTATGGCTAGGCTTGTAAAGGCCCCCGGACCATTAGCCTAGTACACACCTATGAACCTAAATACAAATAGACAAAGCGAGTATGTAAATGAAAGGTAATGAAACCCGATAAGGGGGGTGGAATTGTGTTGTATAATAAGATAGATTATATCAATGAGATTTACAACATTTTATATCAATCTGGTAACTATGAGGCTATTTCTTTAAATGAGATTAATATTGGGTATAGAAGAATTGATCTTGCAATAGATGAATATTTGATTGATCATAGGATTACTAATGATATGTATCAATACTTAAAAGTGGAATTTCCTATATTAGCCACTATCATAGGTATCCCTAAAGTACATAAAAATTTAATACACCCCCCTTTTAGATCGATAATATCCGGCAGTAAGTCTAAAACATTCCCATTGGGTGTGGCTATCGATAGATGGGTAAAACCGGTGTATAATAATATCCCACATCTAATTAAGGATTCATGGATGTTTTTGGGACATCTTACTCCTAATCTTTGGAGTAGTGAATTAGTATTTATAACTATAGATGTTAAGGATTTATTTTCCTGTATTCCCAAGGAAATTGGTTTGGAATATTTCAGTAACAGCCTGAGGAAATATTCCGATATGGAGTGGGATAGAATCAATCTCATTATTGATATGCTGGGACTTGTATTAGATCACAACTATATATATTTTGAAAGTGAATATTTCAGGCAAACTAGGGGTGTAGTGATGGGAGAATCTTGCGCTCCCATCTTCGCAAACTTAGTCATGCTTGAGTGGGAAACGGAATTTTTGTTTAAATGTGAATATTATAAACATATTGCCTACTATTCTAGATTTTTAGATGATTTGTTTGTATTATGGAAAGGTCCTATAGACAAGATAAGGTTATTTGTTGATTATATCAATAATACTACAGATTTTTTTAAATTTACTTACAGTTATAGTGATAGGGGAATTGCCTATTTAGATATATATATTAGTCATGGTGAGCATGGATTCATATCGCAAATTTTTAGGAAAGATACCTTTTCCAATGACTATTTAGAATTTAGTAGCAATTATCCATCATACATGTTTAAAAATGTGTTCAAGGGGCAGTGTATAAGGGCTGCCCGAATGTCATCAACTGCAGGAATTATGCATAAGGAATTAGAATTTATAAAGTCTATGTTTATTGTCAGGGGGTACCCTGTCCCACTTTTGTGCAATGTAGTCAAGTATGTTGGGAATAAGTGGGGTAAAAAGTATGCCCCCCTGCTTGGAAACATATCAAGTAGTTCCTTAAATAATGATTGGAAAATGAAATCTGAACAGAGCAATAGGGTGTGTGTGTGTTGATGTATTCCCCGGTGGTACATTTTATTAAAAATATTATTATGGAAAATTGGAACTTAATAACCATGGATGATGAATTAACTAAAGTATTGGGCACACACCCGAATTTTGTATTTAAAACAGGACCTAATCTCAAAAGACTTTTGGAATATAGGGTTGACAAAAATGAAAAGAAAAAAACAGGTACCAAAAAATGCGGAGCATGTAACCAATGTCATGCTATAAATGAAGTTGATGGTATTAAACTGGATAATTATAATAAGACATATATTAAATGCAGGGTTGGAAATTGTAAAACTAAGCTAGTGGTTTATTTAGCAAGTTGCATGACATGCTCCGCATTTTATATTGGTAAAACGGAGAGACAGTTGAAGAGACGTATATATGATCATTTGTACAGTATTAGGGTCAAGGATAAAAAGAATGCCTTATATCGACATATAGCTAAGAGTGGCGATGATCATCAATTTAAATTTGTTATCATTGATCAAGTTAGTATATCCCCAGTTGGAGGAAATATTAAGGCCCTTTTAGCTATGAAGGAGAGTAGATGGCAGATGCTTACTGATGCCACTAGATATCTGGGAATAAATGATCATATTAGTATAAAGCCTTTTTTAACAATGGTTAAGTAGTCTAGTAGGTTCCAGACATAATAATTATTAGTTATTTATGCTTATTCTTTTATTGTATCTATTCTTGTGGTCAAATTATATGGTTATTTCATACCATCAGTACATTTGATAGGTATAAAAGGTTACAATGTTAAAGGGAACTAAGTATATTCATGTTATACCAGCACCTATTTTTATGATATTACACTTATATTTATATGTAAAATGTGTACATTTATGTATGATTTTATATTTAGTAAGTACATTTTTTATGCATACACTATACATATTAGAGCATGGTTTTAAGTAGTTAGTTGTGTAATGGTTATTATGTTTACAAAACGAATTATGAGTACTGTTTGTTTAAATGCTAATTTTGAAAATGGCGCCTAATAGGTTTTTTGAATGATTCAGAACCACCTTCTAGTTGTTTTGAGGAAGTCTGACTATATCAGATGAAAGCGCTTAACCAGAGATTTTTGGTGTTTTTTACTTACTTGTAATAAATATTTTTTGGTTCGAGCCGAGGAGTTTGTCATCCTGATTCAGCATTCCATAACCAGGCTGTTGGTGTTATCCATAAATACAAATAGAACCTCACACATTCCCACTGTTGTGTGGTGAATAGGCAAAGTCACTCACTCCAATTCACCCATCTCAGCTTCCACAGTGCATGAGCCACTAATCAACACTGTGTCATCTGCGCATCATTCAGGGCTCCGTTCTTGTATGCTGTGGAACACAGTGTTAACAATGTATTGATTGTAAAGGTGCTACATCTAGAGATTTGACTTTTGTTATCAAATGGATGCAGGAACTGATGAATGGCAAATTAATGAAGGCCAATATTAAAAATAAGGAGTATACTAGACATGCATGGATAGGGGGTATTCCACAGTTTTCGATATAGGGATCAACATTATTTGCAGTTTACCTGAGTGATATTAACCAAACAGAGCACATTTGATGTGAAAATCTTGTGAATTATATCAAATTTGCTGCACATATTACTAATAATGGATATCATGTCAAAATGCAAGACTTTTCTTAATGAAATTTGGTTGTAGGACTCGAGAAATAAACTACTGTTGAATTTGTACAAATGTTCTTTTATGGAAAGAAAAATAATTGCACTAAGATATTTTCAGCTTTTCTTTAACTATCACTGATGGCTGAAAGGTCTAAGTATTTAGGAAATGTATTCTGTGAAGATTTGGGCGGCCAAAGTGGTGCAGCGGTTAGCGTTGATGCCTCACAGCAAGAGGTTCTCCGGTTCGGTTCTCGGCTGGGATGCCTTCTGTGTGGAGTCTGCATGTCCTCCCTGTGGTCACGTGGGTTTTCTCCGGGTGCTCAGGTTTCCTCCCACATCCCAAAGACATGCAGTAGGTGGATTGGACACTCCAAATTGGCCCTAGGTGTGAGTGTGTGCATGTGTGTCCCTTCTGTGGAAGGTTGGGTGCCGGGCTGGCAACTCAACACCGTAAAACTCCACTGCCAATCATGAGCGGACAGATAATCCACTGTGGTGACCCCTAACCAGGAAAAGCTGAAAGAAGAAGAAGAAGAAGATTCTGTGAAGATTTGAAATTCAATAAAAATACAGATACCACAGTATTGAGGGAAAGGCAGAAGTTCAGAGTGGCTCTAAGACAAATATCAATGAGGAATCTAGGAATTAAAGAATAGCTACACATAACTTTTTGGAAGACTATCTTATCATTGGAAAATATAGCCTGGTTTCCAAGTACCAAAATACTTTATGCTTAAAAAGGAGAAAAAAATCTTTATAAAAAACAAAGGCAGACAGGCTGACCCCCTTTATATGGTCAGATCAAGGCAACAATGCTATGTCCTTTAACTGTGGATGTTTATGCAGAGATTAGGCTCTGTTCTTTAGGATTTTGAGGAAGAATATCTATTTCAATGTGCAAGAATAGACAGACCACAGCATAAAGTTAATCTTAGACTGCCAGAACATATATTTAAGGACAACAAGATACAATACATACAAATACAGAAAAAAATGTATCATTTCCCCTCATAACAGGAATGGAACAATCTGTTCACTTACATCAAGCATGCTTCTAGTATTTAGAATTTTAATGTTTTTTGGCTAATTTAATGGGGTGGATAAACCTTATGAGAAGCAGGCAGCAGTGAAGACTTTTTATCCTCTGTAATATGAAACATGGTATATGATACATGTATATATATATATATATATATATATATATATATATACATATACTTCTTTGATAAAGAGCTGGTCAGTATATTATCAGCTAACTAAATGATGGCAGTCTGAATAGTTACCAGTCAAACTATGTAACTTGCCTTCCCTTAATGCCCTGGCCTGAACAAACTGTTAAAATATCTAAATAAAGAAAAGAATCATATGATATGAAACTGATTTTCTTTTAATCGGATATTATAAAATGCTAGACAATGGCTTCTTTCCATCCTACATTCCAAGTTCTCCCTTTCCCCTTCCTTTCTTTTCCAGTCTTTGTGTTGGTGGGCACTACAGATACTTACCCTTTGTGACTGTCAATAAGAGGCAGAATACTGACAGCATGTACACCATTTGCTATAAAATATTATGTCAGACAATGTGATTATAGCAAATGTCCTTGTAAAAGCAAACTCTGCATTGTCCTGAATCATACTAAGACCTAATTTAATAAACACAGTCAAACAATTTCCCAGACAAGTGCCTTGCAAGATTGTGCCACTTTGTGTCCTCTGACCTACACACAAACACACACACACACACACACACACACACACACACACACACACACACACACACACACACACACACACACACACACACTCTGCCACTTCTATGTAAAAAGCATAGAAGAGTGCCTCTTTGGCCCTCTTCAAAGGGAACCTTGATGATTGGATGGGAGAAAGGAAATTCATCCCGGGGATCACGTCTGTCGCCCTGCTAGACAGGGGTCCAGGGAAGTAAATAATGTGGGAAGAAATATCCAGGGAATTGTTATGGCTAGGCTTGTATAGGCCCTAGAGCCGATAGCCTAGTACCAACCTATGAAGCTATGAACTTTCAAATTCACATGCAAGTTATATCTCCGAGCTCATGTCTGAAATCAAGATATGAAAATACCACTGCTAAAGATAATTATGTATCATCTAGTATTCTATACATTTTTCAGTATATTGAACTTTTCTACAAAATTGCTACTGCACACTATTGAATGACCACATTTAATGGCATGTATAGTAAAGCTAAAGTGATCAGATATTACTCATACTGATGTATGAATGCATAGTAGAAGATATAAAGCATATTGACAGCTTTAACTGCGTTGCCCTCATTTATTCTGCAATGCAATCTACATCAGACATGTTCAGAGTCAGCCCTTACTGGATATGATTAAACATCTTTAACACACACACAAACAAACACACAGACACACACACACACACACACACACACACACACACACACACACACACACACACACACACACATAAACATATCATCCAATTCACAGACAATGAGAGATGGATTCTGTTGTGGCAATCAATAAGTATAAAGGAAGAATTAATTTTGGATTGGATGTCAGTCCACCATGGGATACACAGACCCTCATATATGTGCCACAGAAACACACATTCACACATACATGCTACAAAATCCATTCACATACACACATATGCGCACACAAACACACACACACACACACATCATGCAGGAGCATTCACCTGGATCAACAGTCTGTGCAGGGTTAACTGGTGTAACTTCATGCTGCTCAGGTTTTCACCTTAGGAACAATAGGTGCAATGCAGCTTGTATCCCTTTGTACTACTTGATCTCTGCATGGACTTTACATAATGCAGCTGTCTCTGCAGTCATCTCTGAATTACAGAACTAAACCAGAATTTTTGCAGAGCAATGCATATGGTCTGCAAGAGCTTAATTTGCATACGCCATGCCCAGAGGCCATCCCTTTTATGTGCAGCCATAAAAACCCTTTTTGCTGACCAGAACAGAGAGGGCTTTCTGAATCTCAAGTCCCTTGCATATTACACAAAGCAACTTACGGAGATTTGCATACTACACAAGTTCCTTGCTATTTGCACTTGGGATAAAAACTGGTTGCATTGTGGTATACCTCAAACAGCTAGTGATTTTGCTATTGGCCAAGACAAGTTAGAACAGTGGCTTTTTTATATATAAACTGAGAGAAGGTGGCATGCTTTCCCCAGATTTTGGTGTTAGAAGTCAAACCTCTGATAGATATCTCTCTCAGAGAATTCCTCTCTCATGGGATAGACTTTCTTAGATGTAAAGCAAAGTAACTGTGTGACCCTCGTCAACTGCAACCTGGACGAATGAATGAGAATCCATAATTTGACCCATAGCATGGCTCTTCTTATGATTGAAAGCAGATGACATTAGGTAGCTTGTATTCTTATAGTCATGTGACAGGATATCAATGAAACTGGATCTTGATTCTTGTCTACAAAAGGTTTATCTGACCAACAGTTTAGCGTGAACCTGTGATTGTTTCTGACACTTTAGAGATTCACACCTTTTAATTTTCTTTGTAGGCCAGTGAAATATGCCTAGCAGATGACACTGGTAACTGGAGTTATTCAATGAGTACTTTTACAACATCAGTGCCTCATTTCTTCAACTTTAACGCTGACATTGCTTAGGCAAGGAGTACTATCATGCAGGAAATGTTTTCCCCCAAAAAGTTTAGGTTTGGTAATGGTGGCATTTAGTAACACAGTTATTACTAAAGCAGTATTTGATGGGGGTTGGAGCACATGGTGACATTATATAATTATATAATTTTTTTAAATTTTGGAATACATAGCAGAAAATAATAATATCAGCAAGAAGGGGGTTTATTGTTTCAGAAGCCCTCCTACAGAAAACTACTATATATATATATATATATATATATATATATATATATAGGATTGATGGGCCTAAGACAGCACCATGGCACCCTTTACTCGTTTATATATCAAGAAATTGTCTGTCAAAGGTTCACACTCCACTTTCTGGCATGGAGGTAACTTTTGCTAGCAGAATCAGGTTAAAGGCATTCTGGTAATGTAAATAATATAATGTAAATAGCAGTATGAAATTAATGGTCCCTTTTGGAAGTTAGAAGTCAATGTTTAGATATCACAAACATATGACTATTTTTTGTTGTTGTTTTGTTTTACTGATGAAGACAGGAGTCACAGTATATGCAAATGGCTTGATAAAGTCTGAAAATGTGAAAAAGTAGGCGATATTGAGGTATATCATAATGTAACAGGTGAGGTTGCTGACAGGACTGAAGTATGAAAATTATGAAGGCATGTTTATGTAAGTAGAAATGTGTGCCAAAAGAGACAGGGTTTTGGAGAGTCAGGTGATTCTAGAAGTGGATAGGCAAAAATGCAAAGGAATGGGGAATGACCAAGAGTGCAAATGCAAGTTGTGTGATACAGTGCGCAAATGCAAGTGGTGTATATGATCTCAGTGTATATGGATAATCAACCATGTCTGTGTACTGAATGTAAATGTGTATTTTTGTTTTCTGACACTAGCTACCAAGGAAAAGAAGATATTAATGACTGTGATGGAGATTAAGGAAATGCATCTTTCTGGCTGAATACAAAGTTTTCACTCACAAGGATGGAAATAGGGTTGCAACTGCAAAGGAGAAATTTACCTGAAATAATCAGAAGGCATCAAATTCCGTAAAGTATATCTATTTTCCTTTTCTCCTAACAAGAAATTATATAGAACCCTGCAAGTAAAATTATGTGCATGCATGAAGAGCATGCATTGTTAAGAGGGATGGCCTGCTGTGACCTTCAGCTACTCCAAGGATGGATTCCATGGCTGTTGCTGAGAGTGCTGGAAATAATTTTATTGGTATGTATGAACCTTTCCTTCTGAGATACCTTGGGTCACCATAAAGGAAGGCATTCCTTAAGTAATTTACACAATCTTAGTCCATTCACACATGTAATATAAGCATGGTATTGGCCCTGTGTTGCAGCTGAGCAGGACCCACCTCTGACTGTACCATGACTCCATGCATTTTGTGTTCTTTGAAATCCTGTCATAATTAGGTGCTAAACTGTTCAGAGGGCAGGTGATATCGGTGGTGGGATGTTTCATTTTTAGATGCCCTTGTAGCCTCCATTTTGGTTCACCCAACATACAGCTGTCATTAGATTATTTAGCAATAGGTGGTGCCATCTTTGAGATTACTTCCCTTGGGTCTGTAAATGTGTCAAAGATGTTCTGTGCAGGGAAGTAAGCAATGGCTGATAGTTATTTTCATATAGAGTACAAAACAGAAGGTAAGTGTTATATAGCATTGTAAGATTACTGTGATGTACCTGTCATCAAATACACTGTGATAGGTGGAAAAGACAGCCATGGTAAATCACATTCAGGAAGGTGTTCTTAATCTGTTGACAGCTTTCATATAATTCTAAATAAGTATGGTGACTTAACTTTTGCCTCCTTCTCCTGCTCATTTATGTCCATGATTGTATCAAATAATATCTAGCAGGTATCTTGTAACTTCCTCAGTGTGAGTACCAGTCACAGAAGTACAAGCCTTTTTTTTTACACAACAAACATAGCCATGTATTGAATACATCTGTTGACTCACCCTGCTGGGTTTATGTAATAACCTGGGCATGTCTTATAGGGTTTGAGTTGTGGCCCACAAAAGTATCTTAATACCATGCTCACAGTCTTCAGCCACATGGCATATGATATCTCCCACCTTGAGTATAGTATAAAGCAGGGTTGAAATCCTTTCATGCTATCTGTTGTATGTTGGGCCACCTTTCCCCAGATATGCATAACTGACCATGCTGTATGTCTATATATGTTTATATATAAGTTAACTCTGTGCAGCCATACTGGACAACTTATTTAATGTCTCCTGTACTACATTAAAGGGAAGTTCTATTGTATTTGTGCTGCACAATTTGATATGCTCAAATACATCTGCAAATGCAGCTGTGGTTGCATGGGGCCACTGTGATGGCCTTTTAATCTCATGAGTTCCTCATTCTCTGGAACTGTTATAGTGATGGCCATATCTTTATGCAGCTCTCTATTTAATGGAATACATCACCAATAACACTTCCCATATGTATGTTTCTCATGGTAAAATATGTTGCAAAGTTTTAAAATTAAGCTAAAGTGAATGTTACTCTTTTCAAAGGAGATATGGGAAAGGCTGAGTGAAGCTTGTATATTTTTTCTAAGCTGTTATTAAATATTATTTTTTTTGGCAATCTCTGTAAGAAACTGCCAGTAAATTTTGCAACATGTGGAATGTGAGATGTATAAAATGACTTTTCATTCAGTGAAAATACAGCAGATGCCTTAAAAAGTAAAGACTTTTTTATGAGAGGTGCACATATTTACATTGCTTCAAGATTACTGCTCCTTGAAATGCTATTTGAGGTCATTTGAATGTATTACATTTCTTGGATCTCATGTCTCAAGAAGAATGTGATTGTGAGGACAGGAAGCATGCCATTCAAACTGAAGAAAACTAGAAATATTGTAGAGAGAAAAAGAGAGTGAGAGAGAGAGACTGATAGTTAAGTTTAGTTTTTGCCTTTTTCTGAAATGGACACAAAGGGATGGATTCATAGACATAACTCAAGCTGGAAGTTAAATTGCCTTTGAAACTCTGTTTAGACTTACACAGCAAAGTTAGGAGGAAAGTCAGGAACATTTTCAGCTACTGGTAGTCACAAGACCAAATACGCTGCTTGAGTAATGTTCTGTATGCTCAGACACATTTATATTTGTTTTATTTTCAATGTGCAGGTTTATAGTTGCTAGCATACTAATGTTCAGAAAGTGCAATGCTTACATGTATTTATTTTATGTAAAAGTTCTTGTATTCAACTTTAAATGTCTGTGCCAGGTGTCTTATTTATTAGCTTAAGGGTAAGTTAGTGGAGCTGGTGTAAATTCAACTGATGGCTTCCAGTTGTTGAAGAAATGCTGCATAAAATGATATTATCACATCAATATTTACAAGTTTTAAGGTTAACAGTGGTTGTGTTTTAATGCTGTAGAGTGGTCTAGATAGGGGTGGCACTGATGTAAAAACAGGGAAGGGGATATGCACTTCATGTCATTATCCTCTTAGAAAATACTCTACATGTGCATGTGTTCAAAAATAATCCTGCATGACTTTTAAGTTATGGTTGCTAAATTAGTTAAACAAGGTAGTGAGCTGAGAGCAATGTGAGTGAGATCCTTGGAACTCAGTGATTATAACTAGGTAGCCAGTCAGTGTAAAGCACATTTTAGTGTGGCAGGGGCTAGCTATTAGCTGAGTCATCAATGCACATTTCCCTTTCAACCTTACGGCCAATTACACCCAGCTTATTATTCAGTGGTTAGATGCAGGGATTATTGGATGTAACCCTTGACTATAACATATAAACTGGTGACAGTCATACAGATTTAAAAGGCATATCATGACATAAATTGGTGCCATTGGTGGAATATTGGGAAGTGAACTTGCATTAACTGCGAAATAGCTGCCATCAGAAAATGCATGCACCATTACATCCAGAAGGTAAATGTACAGTAGTATTTCTTTCACAGCAGTAATTTTATTTTTAGACAAAGCTATTAGTAACCAAGCAAAAAATCAGTGCTGTAGAGTATAACAATAAAATGCCAGTGTCAGGGTTGACCAAAAAATGTAAGCTAAAAGGAATCTAACTTGCTGGTATGACCAAGCACGATAAGATAATCATCTTGGGTGGACATAAGATTCACACCACTGAACCTGGAAACAGGATTGTATTGTTCTCTTTGGGGAGCAGGAACACCCCTACATTTACTTCAGAAATAATACCATCTTCCATATAGACATTGTCAGACAAGATCTATGTATAAGGTTATAGACTCTCACTCTACTCTTCCCGTATCAAACTCATAGTAGAATATAATACCATATTTGTTAAATATCTCTGCAGGTGTACTGACCAGTTAGGGATATTGCAGTGCTTCCTCACCAATCAAAATGTTGGTATTAACTTCCTAAGCTACACAGTCTGTCCAAAAGCCCTATCCTTTCACTCCATCTTCAACAGACTTCTATGTGTCAGCCACTACTTATCTTAGAGAGCTGCAAATGACTCTGTCCTGTATGACCATCTACAGGATTATAAAACAGTTTGCTCCACCAATACCATTTTAGGAATTTAAATCTACATTGCATTATTAACAGACTATATTGGGCAGGAAAAATAATTCTCACAAAGGATCTCCTACTGATGGAATAATCTCTGGTCAATTTGAAATGAAGTACCACATTAACTCTCTAAATCTATACCCGATGAGTGGATGGGGATCAGTACATTGTGATCTATCTGGTTAGACCTATATAGAATGAGGATTATTTCCACTGCCTAGACTGATAGCCTAGTATATACCAGTATATCTATGGATAATAAGTATCGTTGCATTACTTGAAATGCACTGTCCAGCCAGACTGGAGCTATCCTAAGTTTTCTAACACAAAGTAACTTCATATTTTCCTATAAGGTATCTTATAATCTTTAGGCTTTAAACCCAGGCTGTGATAGTTTAGATCAGTGGCAAAAGTCAGATGCAGCAAAATAACTAAAGTGTGGTATTCTGTTAATTTTCTCAACACATCCTTAGCCTGCAAAATGCATTTGACATCAAACTAGATAATGTGGAGGCTAGCAGTGAGACAGTACCATTTCATGTTCCTTATATCATATGTAGTAACTCTTTGAACTAGCAACGATTGTGTATTGTCAGGCCACATTCCTATTAAAAGGCAGAAAATGACAAGAATTACAGAGTGTCATTTGTAGAAATGTCTCAAAAGTGGCGTGCTATCCTTTGGGATCAATGTGAAACCAAAAGACATATTTGTTTTACATGATTGTGTAAGAGAGGAACGTGAGACACAGGCTGCATTCACTGCCGTGACATTCCAGGGCAACACGGTTGTCAGTAAAGCTGTATCAGGGTATTTAAGAAAATTATATCGAGTGTTATTAGTAAAGGCTGTAGCACAAACAGCATGCCCTCTGTAGACCTGTTCAAGCAGTTAGTATACCTGAGGCTGAATGGGCTACCTATCAGTTCATGTGCTCCCTGCATGTGACTGGGGCCATTACACAACCTTGGACACACCTAGGATAACATGAGTAGTCAGGGGGAGGTAGGGCATCACCTGCACAATCAGGATGAGGTAGGACATCTGTCTTTGGCATGTCCTTCCTTATCTAGCTTTGTTTAAACAGGGAGATGAAACATTGACTATAACTAGGTGATCCAAGTTTAATAAGTGACCCAGGCGTCATTTAGAAATAAAGGGACTGAGAGGAATAATAAGGCATATGCCTCTGTGTTTGTGAAAGATTGTGCTCATAAGCAACACTGTCTATGGTAGAATCCTAGATGGGCACCAAGGATCACATGAAGGTGCTTGTCTACAAAGGAGCTGGCGGGTCCTGTTAGTTACATCACTCAGAAGTGTGCATGCATTGCAAAGACCCATTGCACAGAAATCCCTTGGATCCTAACAAGCTTGTGTGAGGAGCTGGGGCTTCAGAGAAAATTCAGATTTGCCTCAGAATGATATCACTACTCCTACTATGCTCATCTCTCATCCGCAAGGAATGAATGGACTATAGAGATCTTGGCAGCATAAACAAACGGATTAGCAGAGTTATCAGGAAGGTAATCTCCATGGTCAATGGAGGCTGAGTGGAAAAAAAATAAGAAAAAAGAAAACTACCCCTGTCAACTCCCTAAGCAACTGACATTGCTTGTAAAAATGGCCATCGTGATTGCAGTAATCGGCAATGTGAATATGCATGCTTATGCTTCCTGTGTGTTCAGCAGTTCTGGACGTAGTTGGTATATATGCTCTCTTGATGTACTGCAGTGATTTAACTGAAAATTCCAAACCAGAAATGTACTGCAGCGAGTACAGTGGCTGTACACTAAGTATTGAGCATTTATTTATATGGTCTATAGTTCAAAGCTGGCTGCTCAAAGGATACATTCTTAACTTATGCTATAACATGCATTCTATGTTTCATAAACCATGGTGTTATATTTATTGATACAGTTTGCAGTTTAATATCAGTAAATATTGTTAGAAGTATACCGAAATACTGGGAATTAAGCTGTTTTGAATTCGTTGCCCAATAAAAATCTTACCTGTTAATAACTTTATAATAACTTTGTAAGTTTGTGTTCATTAATAACTAATGCAATATTATTTTTTTCTAAGCATTAATGAAAGATGAATTCCTTTCTTAATTTTATTTTATTTTTTTAAATATTAGCTGTCACACAGGGGATTTTATGGTATATAAATTACTGGAAGCAACGTCATGCTTTTGGCTGAAATAGCCTGCAACAAACCGAGTTGTCAATTGCACAATTTGAGAGATGTAGGAAAGTATAAGGGAGAGTTATTTAACAGTAGAACCTGCTCAGTTGTGCATGACTTCTATAAGTTTACACTATTTATTACAAAAGGCAATCACTGAGTCTTCTTATGTTTTTTTTTTTTTTTAAGATTTTTGCAATTTAACAGGCTCAATTTGGAAATGGAAGGCAAGTGTAGTATTTGAGAACTGCACTGTGTATTTCCAGTTAATTAGGAACAGCAGATTTACTACTTTATACTCAAAGTAATTCCACCAACAATGCAGTCTTACATACTATAGACCCTGAGAACTGTAAATAACAGGAAGTACAGGTACTTAGAAAATAACAGGAACGCACTGTGAGGTATGCATATTTTCTATTCACTTAAATTGACAGTCTTCTAAAATCGCTTATGACTTTTTCCTTGAATGCAGAGAACAGATTTTATTGCAACAAGAGGTGACTGCACAGCCAGGAGACCTTGGGAGCAATACGTATACCATGTTCTAATTCATAGTGTACTCATGCTACTTATAGCTGTATATCTGACAATGCTTCATCTGCTATTCAGCTACCATTTTAGAAAATATTATTATTACACCTTTCTGGGCTAAGCTCAAAAACATTCCATATGAATCAGCAATCTACCCTGGTAAAGAAAGAATAAATAGATGCCCATACATATATAGGTAGTGAACATTTATTTAACTTGTGTGATGTATTTATCTACTTTTGTGTGGTAGTGTGCTATCTCTACATTGTGGTATTCACCTTGAGTCCTGGATATATTTATTTCTGACATTTTCTTTATTTCTTTTTTACTTAAAGAGGATATGGTGAAAGTCAGGGAAGGTCATGTTTAGGTTGGCCAATATATTTCCTTCCAAAGGAAGGATTATACATGTATGTGAGTGGAGCAGGTGTACTTGTGGTGATGAGAAGATGCAGCAATGAGTTTTTAGTTATTTTTGTGTCGTGTTTTAGTCGTGTTTGGTGTGTTCTTTGCTTTTTTAGGTAATTTTTGTTTACAAGATTTACTTGAAAGAGGATATCTAAGCATTATATATGTAACATGTTTAGCAATGTCTTAGAAGATTGGGACATTGAAAAACATATTTGTTTAATGTGTCAAGAGATGGGGAAATTGCATATTCCTAGGTCTGATAAATTATTTTCAGAAAATGAGATACAGGCTAACTTTGAACAAGTTAGTAGTCACCTGTTCAAGTAGTTAAAGTGTTAAAAATAGGGAGGTACAAACATCCCTACATGAAAGTAATGATAACTTTCTAATTTGGGCAGCATTGGTAACTCTTCCTTGGAGCAAATGAGGATAATATTAGGACAGAACATAGATGAAGTTAAGGAAGTTACTGAGTCCTGCTGCACGAAATGTGGAAAGGATAGAGACACAACATAAGGGGGTAGGAATTAAACAAGGTATGAATCATAGAGTTTCAGATAAAATTGCAGATGAACAGTATTAGATGGTCAAAAAAACATGAGGAGGTTCAGCTTTAATAACAAATGAAGGTGATACTTTCAAGTGAGTTAGTACATCAAGACATAAATAGCAAAGAGGTGTTAATTATAGGTGACTCCATTCGTAAGGAATAGCAAAACTGATGTCTAACCCTAATAAGGGATTAATTACTGTGACACGTTTAAGGGGAAACAAGATGAGTGACATTTTATTGGCTGTAAAACATCTGTTTAGAAATGGAAAAAAAAAACATGACAAGGTCATAGTAGTTGCTGGAGTAAATAATGTTGGTAGCTGCAATGTAATACATCTCTATTTACCTGTTATATTAATAATATTGCTGACTTGTAAGAAGGTATTTTTTTGTGATGCTACCTCTGCTTAAAAATGTAGATATGTATTAAATAAAGTAGCTAGGACATTTACAAATAACATAAGGAGGCACTGCTTTAAGTCATACATTGAAGTGTTATACCACTATAGGAAGACATGGTAAATAATTTTACATACTTTGCAGGCGACAAGTTACATTTAAGTTATTTTGGCAGTAGGTTTCTTTTTAAAAAAATAATGGGTTATGTGAATATTTTTTAGAAACAAAAGTGGGGATGCAAAGGTTGGAAAGGATTTTATCTTAAAATTCTTAATGTATAATGCTGTAAGTTTCAATAGTAACTTTTTTATCATTAGAAGATAGAAGTAAAGGTAACAATATTGATGTATTATTGATAAAAAAACCTGGTTTTCTAAAAAAAAAAAACAATATTGTGTTTACCAGGATATGCAGCATACCATAATATTAGGTAAGGAAAGAAAGGTGTCAGGAGTGTATATTTATGTTGATAAGAAGTTATTATCTAATTTAATAAGTAAGACTATGAGTTTGAGATTGTATCTGTAAATATATATTTTAATAACACCCTGGTTTAGGGTGTGTCTATTTTTAAAAAATTAATAAGATACTTACATCTAAGTTTAAAAACAATTGTAACTTTATAGCGAGAGATCTTAATGCTCCCCATGTTAGGTGGGAATATATCTGTAATGGAAAGAGGGTAATTAATGTGGTTAAATCTAACACGGAGCATGGATATATTCAATCACTTGAAAACCCAACCAGAGGATGTAACATATGGCATATAGTTTGTTCAAATCTAGATAAAAAGTAACACAATGTATTGCTGAACCAGAGGTACTCAAGTCTGATCATGATAACATGTCACAGAATTTTCAGTCCTCTTCCTTTTATACATATAAAAAAAGAAATAAATAGATGCTCATTTTATAGACAAATCATTCCTCATTTTTATGATAAATGAAGAATTGAGGAAATGGAAATAAGTGGTATACCTAGACGATATATATATATATATATATATATATATATATATATATATATATATATATATATATATTTATATATATACTGAATGGGAACAATTCTGTGCTTATAAAAAACAACTAATTGTGAAATGTGTTCCTTTAGTTCCAGTTAAGTCTGTAACAATTAAAGCCCATTGGCAGAAAACAGAGTTGGATAAGCATAATAAAAAAAATAGGTATTGCTGGATGAAATTTAGATTGCAAACACAATGAGTGCAATAAGGGTAGGTATAAGCAAGCCAGATCTGGGTTTAGGAGACGTATGAGGCAGATTAGACAAAATTATGAGTTGAACCTTGCAAAACATATTGCAGATAATAGGAATCACTTTATAAACATTTGAAACAGTATAAGTGACTATAACATTATACAGGACAACAAATTAATAACTGATTTAAATTATTTAGCAAACCTAGTATTAAAAACAATAATTAAAAAAAGGGTGATAATTATATTTAGATGGACAGTGGACAAACATATCTTGTGAAACCGATTTGGGTATACTGAAAAAATTAACCCTTCTTCTACTGCTGGCCAAATATGGGATTAATGGATAAATTCTGAAGGACGTTATTAAAACCATTACTCAATGTGTAATACAACTTTTTTGTAGATCATTGTAAACAGGATGTGTACCAAGATTATGGAAGGAAGCCTTAGTTATTTCTAAAACTAAGGGTGGAGAATCTTTCTGTTATTAAGAACTATAGGCCAGTTAGTTTAACATGCATCACAAAAAAAGTATTTTGAGAGAGTAATGTAAAAGTATGTATTGGATTCATTAGGTCTAAAGAAGGCTATCATTCTGCATGGCTTTATCCAGGAGAAATCTGTTGCGTTTTTATCAACTATTATGGGAAGCATTACATAAAGGGATGTGGGTAGATTCTATTTATGTGGATATGGGTGACATGTTTGATACTATTCTCCATAACAAAGTAATTACTATAATGAGAGGATATGATTTAAGCCAACATCTAATAAGATGGGTAAAGAATTGATTATGCTGTAGAGCTAGCAGGATAAGGTTAGGAAATACATTTTCTGCATCCAAAATTAATTATTCTGGGGTTTCCCAAGGAATCCATCTTGGAACAGTTTTATTTGTCTTTGTATGACATCTTTTCCATCTTTAAAAGTGATATGGTTCAGTAAATATGCGGATGACACTAAGGGTCAGTATTCACATCTATTATGGATCAGAGTATATTACAGAGGTGAATTGATGAATTGTTCATATATGCAGCAGCTAATAACATGGAGTTTAATCTGATAAAAACATATTATGGATTATGGTAGGAATAACTTATGCTACCCTTGTTCCATAAATAATTTTGTGCTGAATGTTGTTACCATATATACGCATTTGGGAATAAAGACTGATAATAAGTTATATTTTGATTCACATTTGATGGGATCAGAAGGTGCTACAACGAGCTAAGAAATACTTTGAGAGTAGGGATAAAGAATTATTAGTACCAATTTCTGAAGCCATTGTAAGACCTGTGAATAAATATGGTGGGAATGTATGTATAGCATTGTACATATTGAATTATTTGAAAGGATGTAGAAGAATTTTACCCGACAAATTAAAGGTTTGAAAGGAAAGAGCTATAGTAATACACTGAGGGAGATACCTCTATTCTCAGTTAGATATCAGTTACAAAGGGGGGATTTAATTGTTATGTACAAATGTAGTAATTCAGAAAGTTATGCAGCTAGTATAGGTATATCTAAAATGAATCATCAGAAAGGAACTAGAGAAGGAGAATACACAGTGGAAATAGGTAAGAGTAAAACTAAGGTCATAACAAATTAATTTCAGTTTAAAGCTAGTTCTCAGAGGAATTCTTTGCCTCTTAGAAGTAGAAACTTGGGATCTATGTCCATATTTAAATAGGGATTAGGCAGATTTCTGGGTGAAATGGTGTTTGATGGCAAATATATTGGATGCAAGCCTTTAAGGCTTTGAGTTTGCCAATAAAACTTTTAACAACACTGAACATTGAACATACATAAATACACAAATGAATAAATAAATATCCATGTCAGCTTGGACTAAACCCTGAATGATGGTATATCTACTAATTCCAGAGTTTAACAGCAATAAAGAAAGCAGCAACTCCACGCACTATACAATTCGCTAATGGAACAGTTTATTTTCATACAAGTCATAACTCAGACATTCATTACAGAAGCACATCAGTCAGTATGGCTGTTGAATGCTAGAGTATTTGTTGTAAGCAGGTTTGAATTCAGAACATGCTCCATGCTAGCTCAGTACTTAATAGAGGCTAGATGCTTCTGTTGCTGCTTTTCCTACAAAGTCCACTACAAGTGGTACATACTCCAACATCTGGAACAAATGTATAAGAATGCACATTGATGTTAGGAATATCAAACCTTACCACAAGCCAATGCAGTCCTGATCTAGGCTATACTAGCTAAGCCTCAACGGAACAATTGTTCTCCCACCTTGAAATATTGCAGATATAAGTCAGACTGATTAAATTAAAGTGTGCATCTCAGTGCTGTACTGTAGTGCTCAATGTCTTAAGTCTCCCTTTGATCAACTTCTGTTAGTCTTTTTTTACTATGGTGCTCTGTATAATAAGGCAACCTTCAATGCGGGCTATTTCTGTAAAATATTACCAAAATATGGAGCCAGAGAGTGCTGCTAACTGTCCTATATCACTGTCAGATCTGATATACAGACTTCATCCTTAGTCAGTTAAATGTCTTTTTGAGGTAATATTCCTTTCGCATATTATTCTGCTTGATGCTTTGTAATGATAGAAAGAGTCATGAGGTCCCGTCTTCCAACTTTTCATTAATAGGGTGCAGCACAAGATAAAACAAAAACAGATTCTCATCCTAATATGGCCTTCCATTTTTGCTTCCACTTGTGAGGTATCATGGGAATATTCTCCATATGCACAAGACAGATCTCTTGGTGAGTTCATTGCAGTCTGTACTACAGAATCAGTGATATCTAAGCTGTGCTCTCCTTTGTTGTCTAAAATTGCTCAAAGTATTCTGTTGCTTCAGTCTTACCCAATGATAATGTCCACTTAGGAATTCATTAGTGTCCCCTGTCTCATCTCTGACTAGAAAAAAGAGTGATATGAAGGGATAACATCTTCTCATTCTCTAGCCTCAGTGTCTTTCATACATCTGGTGCATATCTGGTCCATTAGGACGGCGCAGTGGTGCAGCGGTAGTGTTGTCACCTCACAGCAAGAGGTTCTCTGGTTCGATTCTCGGCTGGGGTGCCTTCTGTGTGGAGTCTGCATGTCCTCCCTGTGTTCGTGTGGGTTTCCTCTGGGTGCTCCGGTTTCCTCCCATGTTACAAAGACATGCATCTGGAGCCTTCCTCCCCGGACCTCCGCTGAATATTGGCTTAGTTCCAAGTCGGACTTTCCCGGTTAACAAATGTTAAATAAATAAAAATAAAATAAAAATCTCCCCAGGCCGCTGCTAAAAATGGACTTTGTCCCAGTCAGGCTTTCTTGGTAAGCAAATGTTAAATAAAATAAATTAATAGATAAATGTCATTGTCAGGGATAACATGGTCCTTTCTCCTCATTCAAAGCTTTTGTCTCAGCATATTTTCGCCTGTTTAATCATAACATGAATGAGTTTGCCCTTGCTTTCACTTACAGATGATTCTGCTCCGCTTTATGCTCTTATTCACTTTACTCTTTAGGTTTTATATTTCTTTTATCACTTTATCCAACTAGACCATTGCTTTTCTTGACGATTCTGTTCATAAAGAGTGATTTACTTTACCATGCATCCTGAGATGTGAAAGAGCGGCCACAGTGAATCCAAATGGCCATAACAGCCATTTGCAGCAAATTCACTACGACATACCTGTAGCTTCCATGACTGCAATACCTGGAGTTCCTTTAAAAAGTTTACTCAGTTTCAAGTCAATTACCATCGTATTTCTTTTATTATTGATATGCAGTCTGATTTAACCTGCCAAAAGTTCAATAGCTGTTCTACAGGGATTTTGTGATGAAACAAATGTACAAGGATCACATCTTCATTCACTGAACTCCAAATTTATAAAACTAGATAAAAAGTAATGCTGAAAACTAAAATATGTTTTGATCAATGGTAGACATCCTACCCACTGAATGCACTTTTCAAGTAGACCAACACTATATTCAAACTGTGGAGAAAGCAAGTATTACAAAAAAAATGTTGCCAAACCTTTTATGCAACATTTAGCTGCTAAAAGCTAAATCATGGTACAGCACACTTTACATTCCTCAACAGATTAGCTTCAGTGATGATTGTCATAACTGACATAGATTTCATGAAGCTAGTTAAGCACCAGCTAATCCATTATGTTCCCGAAGGCATGCAAATTGTGTTTGGATGCACCAACTGTCAAATCAGCAAATGATGTCTGAAACTAACAACCACCCAAAAGATTGTGACCTGAGGTATTTTCCACTAAAGTGATGGAGTCTGTGTTCCATGTTGGTCACTAGGCCTGAGCACAGTATTCTACGATACAATTAATATTAGTAGCCTGTGTTCATTATAAATATAAATATATCCACACATCTCTATGCAACTTACATTCTGAAATGTGAGGGTCAGCTAGACATGCTCTTCAGATAACATGTTACCAAGGAAGCCAAACTTCATGTGGTAAGTCATTGTAAATCCTGGAAGAAACTCTCCAACTCCTTACACAAATGTATATATAAACTAGAACTTAGCTACAAGAAAGCTGACAGCCATATGTCTGGTTTTGCTACTAGGGTGCATCACTTTTAGGAAGACAGTGAAGAGCATGTGGCATTACTTCTGCCTATGAATCTGAAAGCTGTGGTTTCTAGTTCCAGCTGCTGATAGAGGTCACACAAATGTCGTACAAGGGATACCTTACAGCTAGGCACTGACACTCCTCATGTGAAACCTTTAAAACAAGATACTTTTTACCAGTCAAGATTTCAACTTTGGGGGTTTGGTGTTGGTAAAAGTCTATAAGATATTCAAGAATCAGAAGGACTGATTGGCAATAAGTCAATATGGCAGATATTAAATAGATAAATAAAAAAGTGCTTTACTGAAACTACACAAATATCAAGCTAAACACTTCAGGGTGAATCCATTAAAACAGAAATCCATAGGAATGTTATTGATAATTAACCATTCGTTTGTGTCTTACTGGAACATTATTTAAGTTGTTTGTTTAGTTTAATATAGAAAGTTAAGGTCATGATCTGGTAATAAACATAATTAAATAATCCTGAGTATGGACTGACTCCATTGTCGTCCATATGCCTACTGCCTGATTGGGAGAAAGTCACTTAACCAGAAAATAACCCCTTTTTTGTGCCACTAAGGAGGCACTTACATATAGTCTGGCTACCAGTTTAACAAATAAAATAAACTGAAAAGAATGGTCTTATGAATTCTGTTTCATCAATATATAGAAAATATAAAATATAAAACTGTAGCACAGTTTGCTGGAAACAGTCTCAGTATTCTGTGAAATATTCAAGGACATGGTAGCTGACTCCTACTCACAGTTTGTACAGCTTGAAATAAAATTTTACGAACAAAGCTAAATTACTGTTAGCGGTACATAAATGTGTTCATATTTTATCAGATTCAGTCTTATGTATGAAAGCATGATCTCTGTGAAATTTTGGTACAGTGGCTCTTTTGTTTTATGCCACTGAATTACTTTGTTTTGCTTTATTGGCTTCTGGCACTATTGCTGTGAAACAGATGTTTTTACTGGCATATTTAAAACAATACTGGTGCCACAACACACACAAATATATACAGGCTGCAGATACAACTAACGTATCTCATGACATGACAATTAAATCCAGTGATTTTACTAACATTATCCTTCTTACCTATTAGGAATTAAAATGTCAATGGATTTCAAATACAAAAAATACATTTCTTAAAAAATAAAAACTATACATTAAGAAATACTATAAAACAAAGTTAGTCATAAGGTTGACTCTGATAATTTCTTTCATTTCCAAACTTTCTACAATAAAAATGAGTAATGTTTATAGTTACTTATTTTTTTAATTCTTCATATCAAGTTATATGCATGCCTATATTTCAGAAAATTAATTCTAATTTGATTACTGTTGGAATCCAATATCATTTAAGGTTAAATATTATTAGAAAATGGGAGACCTGTACATCACCACTCTGACTGGAGAATGAACGTTCTTCAAAATGGTATTAATGTGCAGGTAATGCCCCCTGAAAAAAATTGTCCACCAATTTATGGCAGTATATTAAGCTGCTGTGGCACTTGGACTATAAGAAAGCTAATAGCCACAACTATTTTATGCTCATTAAGCACCACTTTTCCTGTTTAGTGAAAGTAAAATAAAAATAAATAGATAATTAAAAAAATAGAAAAGTGTGTCTGGGTGTGTGCTTATGTTTGTGGCTGTATGTGTGAGTGCATGTTTGACTGCATGCATAAAAGTGGAAGTGACTGAGTGAGAGAGAGAAATAAAGAGAGAGAGAGAGAGAGGTCGAGCAGTTGCTGCAAGAAACAGCTTGTTTTCTTTTAATATTAACAGTTATAAACTCTCTGCTCAAGAAACTTGGACAAAGCCTAAAATAATGGGGACAACGACACAAAAATGGGGACAGATTTTAAATATTGCTCTTATAAAATTAGAAAGTTGCTAGAATAGCAGGATTTGTTTTAGCTTGCATTTTCTGAAGGATATGAAGTCTAAAACTCAAATGTATGTCATTATACAGTGAATTCAACCCCAATGATTTGCCAGCAAAGCAAACATTTTATAAGGAACAGACCAGAAAAAAGTTAATAATCTAGACATTCTATGAAAAACTGGACAGTTGAAAAGTATGCAGGTATGACATTTTTAATGGCTGGCATTAGTAACTGAGTTTAATCATTTGTGTTTTTAAATGTACACTGTTTCTGAGTGTGTGTGTGTGTGTGTATGTGTGTGTCTATATATATCTATATATATATATATATATATATATATATATATATATATATATATATGGGTTCCCTTCAGAATTTTGAGTTTCTAAAATCTCAAATTCCATATGGTCGAGACCATATGATCGAAGTTTTAGAACTTCGAAATTCTGAACAGAGATCTGCATACAGCGTGGAATGGGAGAGTTCCCTTTTCCTCGCTGTAATG